>NC_044001.1:2135024-2195024 GCF_902150065.1 Myripristis murdjan | reverse complement strand
GCAGTCACTCAGTCAGTCAGTCAGTAAAGCAGTTAGTCAGTCACAAAAGTAGTCAGTAAAGCAGTCAGTAAGCAAGTTAGTAAAACAGTCAGTCACTCAATAAAGCAGTAGCCAGTAAAGCAGAGGTCAGTCAGTAAAACAGTAACTTGTTAGTAAGTAAACTGTCCAGTCACCAGTTCACCAGTCAGTAAATCAGTTAGTAAAGTAGTCAATATATTAATATTAGCCTGTAACCTGTCAGTCAGTAAACCAGTCAGACGGTCAAATAAACAGCCATTTGGCCAGTGAGGCAGTAAACCAATCAGTCATTCAGCCAGTCAGCCAGTTAATAAACCAGTCAGTCAGGCAATAAACCAGCCACCAGTTGGTCAACAAAGCAGTAAACAGTCAGTAAACCTGCCAACCAGTCAATTAACAACTAACCAGTTAACTAGCGAGGAAACTAGTTGGTAAGTCATTAAATCAGGCGGGAATCCAGTCACTAAGTCACTGAAACAGAATCAGTCAGTCAGTAACCTGCCAGGCATTGTTGGTCACCCAGGCAATCAGTAAACCAGTCATTTAGTAAAAGGTGAAACAGTCAATAAATCCCTTTCCAATCACCAGCTAACTACTCAGCAAAACAGTCAGTCAGCAAGTCATTCAATAAAGCAGTAAATAGATGGTAAACCAGTCAGCCCAATGAGCCTGCTAGTATACCAGTCAGTCAGCCAGCCAATCAGTCAGTAAGACAGTCAGTAAATACCTTGCTGCCAGTTCATATTTTGCTACTTTCTGGTACAAAATGTTTATTGTCCATTGTCCCTGACAAAGTAAATTAAAGTAAATTAATTTAAAGTAAACCAGCCTCCAGTTGGTCAACAATTGGTGAACAGTCAGTAAAACTTCCAGCTTGTCAATCAACCACTCACCAGTTAACCAGTGAGTAAATTGGTTAGTAAGTCATCAAACCAGTCAGTCAGTCAGTGAGTCAGTAAATTAGTCCCACGATTCACTTGTCAATCACTACAACACTAAAGTAAATTTTTTAACCAGTCACCAGGTAACTAGTCAGCAAAACAGTCAGTCAGTACTACATCAGTCAGCCTCTACACTTGATAAATTAAAAGTCAGCAAGCAGCCAGTAAACAGTTGGTAACTCAATCAGTAAAAACTCAGTTAGTAAACAGTCAGTAACTCAGTCAGAGGGAACACTGAGGGAGTCTTACTGACTGTTTGTGCAGCAGCAGAGTCTCTTCAGTGGGTCCTGTTAGTCCTGGAAAGCAGGCGGTAAGCCGGGATGCTGACTGGGTGTCACTCGCCCAGTGAGGGAGAGCAGCCTCTTTAAATAACCTCACACACACACACACACACACACACACACACACACACACACACACACCCCTTACACTTGTGGAGGTGGGAGGGGCCTCACTCATGGGTCAACCTGAGAGAGAGAGAGAGAGAGAGAGAGAGAGAGAGAGAGAGAGAGAGCGAGAGACAGAGAGAGAGAGAGAGAGACAGAGAGACAGATGAAGGGGAAAAAACAAACAACAGAGAGAAAATGTGAAGAGAGACAGAAGAAAAAGTGACAACAATGAAGAAACTGAGCTTGTTACCGAGCACTCTTCAATCTCAACAGAACGGAACAGAACAGAGCAGAACGGAACGGAACACAGCAGAATGAAACGGAACAAAACAGAACAGAACAGAGCAGAACAGAATGGGATTAGTGAAGCAGCTCAGTGTGAAGTGGGCCCAGTCATGTTCTGTGTGGGACTCCTTTCAGGTGAAACTGCAGCTGAATCAGTTTGTTGCTTCCTGCTTTAAAGGCCTATTCAGAATTTTTATCTAAGTGTTTAGAGAGGAAGGTTGAGAGGAAGAGAGGAAGGTAGAAGAACCACACGGAACCTTTTAGCATAAGATTCTTTAAGAAACGCCCACCCTGCACACCCTGAAAGAGCCATAAAAATGGTTCATTTAGGAACAAGAACCTTTTTTTTTTTTTTGTGGTTCTTTAGTAATTTTTCAGAATAAAAGGTTCTCTGAGTGTTTTAAATCAGATGATTGTGTGCAGGTTGAAAACCAACATGAACATGTTGTTCCTTGTTCCTTCATCGAGTTCCAGACGAGCTATTAAAAAGTTCAGCTGTGACGCTGTGGCATTTCTCCCTGTTTTCTGATGGTTTATAGAGCGAGACATTAATCCATTCACTGAGGAAATAATCTGCACATTAATCCACAAGGAAAAGAATTGTTAGCTGCTGCCGCCACCACATAACTCCAATAAACATGAAGAACCTTTAGCAGAGAACCACAGAGTGTGTGGAGAACCAGCCCCTAAATAAAGAGGTTCTTCAGCTGCTGATGATTCTCTGTAGAACCACAGAGCAGTTTGAAGAACCACTTAAGAACTTTTGTTTTTCTGAGAGTGTTTAGCGATACAAATTACTGCTAATTCTCCTCATATTCAAAAAGTTTAAGATTTTTTAAAAATGTGTTAAAAGTTTAAAATATTTTTAAAAGGTTTCAGGTTGTTTCTCAGATTTGCTCTGGAGTTCTCCTTCAAACTTAAATAACAAATGCAGAGCTGAAATGTTTTCACCCATCTACCTGTCTGTCTACCTGTCTGTCTGCTTGTCAGACAGACAGATTTTAGTGACGTGCTGGATCTGGGATTTATGACAGTAGAAATTTTAGTTTTGTTTTGATAACTGCTACGCTGCGTTCACATGCTGGTAGGAAAATCCAACAAGGCCCACAGGACAGTGTTGCATTCACATGCCTTTAAGAAAAGTCATACATGAGGGACAAACCATAAACCAAGTATCACAGAGGCTGCAGCTTTGTAAGTTGGACAGTTGTTGGTGAAAGTTTGTGTCAACTGTGAATTTGTTAAGAGTTCAAACAATTTCAACATGAAAAACCAGATCAGATCGAGTCAAACTGCCCGGCTCGGGGCCTTAAATGAAGCTGATAATATAAAGTTTTGACAAGGAAACACCGACAGGGCGATGTGTTGCCATCACACACAACAGGAAGTCAAGCCGCCTGATTTCTGTCAGACAATCCTGTTTGTGAGGTGAGCTGTCGACCCAACTGGAGATGGAAATTTGAGAAAACAAAAGACACAAAAGGAGGATGAGGATTTGAGAGAAGAATAATGCTACGTTTCGCCCGGAGTCCCACACGTGGCTCTGCTGTCAGCAGATATGGCGGCCATGATGTCAGCGGGGCCTGGGGGCCGACCTGCAAACGCTCAGCTGCTGTCAAAACAAGCCAAACCTTAGATCTCCCACTGTTCTGCTCCTGCTGCAGCGACATTCTCATGCTGGAGGCACCTAGAGGACCACAAACTATTTGATAATGTGAAATGAAGTTGTGAGAAAAGGCAAAGAAAAAATCCCTTCCTTCCTTCCTTCCTTCCTTCCACCCTCCTTCCTTCCACATGAGCAGAACGCTTGGTCCTTGACGCCTGTTCAGTTTTGAGGGCTTCACAGCTCTGCGCTTACGACGGCGTTTTAGCACAGAATCAGATTTGTGCCAAAAAAATCAAATCAAACTTCCCCAGTATCACACAAAAACACGAATCTGAGAGAGAGAAAAAAACACTGGAGCAAAAAATGTCATCTCAAAAGTAAGACATAACCTGCAAACAAATTATTTGTGTAACTGAGAATTTTTGTTTTGTTTGCAATTCTGTCAGAAACGTCTCGGTGGGCGGGGTTTTTCAGGTCTGCGTCCCCATTGGCCACTGAGTTTTTGAGTCTCCGCTAGGAAACTCAAAAGCTTTTTATGATTAAATTATATTTGTGTACTGCTTTTTGACCTGGGATTGTTCTCCATTGCAGCATTCACAAAATTCCATTGTCTGTTAGTGAGAGAGGAATGCACTGGTGCAGATTTCCCAGAATGCAGCGATGCCCGCGCTGGAACTGCAGTTTGAAAGTCACTGTCCTTAAGAAACCTCTCAGCGTGCCGCGGCGCCGCGGGAGTCGCCGTTCACCTCGTGATGGAACCGCTGACTGAGGAGCTTGTCGACAGAGACTTTCTGCAGAGCCACGACGGGCGAGTGTTCTGTCCTGAAACGATAAAGGAAATGTCTTCATTTCTTTCTAGCGGTGATGAAAATATGACAAAGTGAAAACATAGGAAATTTTTTTTCCAGGTTTTTCTGGAAGCAGCTCTGCAGCGTTGTGGTGATCTATGGAGGTTTCTGTCCTCCGTCTCTGGGCTCTCAGCTGATTTTTCCCCTCAGGGTTTGGAAACATTTTCTGTGTTGTTTGCAGGATTATTGATCCAGCTGAGGCTTCTGGCTGCTTAGATTTTACAATACAATAAGGTCACACCTGGTTTTCCTATCAGCTGAATACATTTTGCAGAGTTAAAGGACTGAAAAACAGGAGAGTGTTTAAATGTTGACAGTGATGTGATGCAGCGCTGTGTTTCTATGCTGAAGTGTGTTTTCACTGACAATATTGTGATCAATTGGATCAGGATGCACATCATCAGCAAATGTGTTGGTGTGTGTGTGTGTGTGTGTGTGTGTGTGTGTGTGTGTGCTGCGGGGGGTGTTGAATCATCACACAAATGGTGTGAAAAACGGGTGATGAGCTGAGGTTTGACCTGGGAACGGACATCCTGCCTCTGTAAACAGACAGGCATTAGGGGAGGTGGCAGGCAGGAACACAGGCAGATAGACAAACAGGTCAGACAGACAGACAGGTCAGACAGACAGACAGATCAGACAGCAGGTTTCACTGCACCTGCCAGATGACGAAGCAACAAAAAGCAGCTGGAGTTTTATTCTGCAGAGGAAACTGTCACCTTGTTTTTTTAACTTCTGTCTTGACAGAGTGACGACTGACTAGTGATGTGATTTAGAAGAAAACAGTTTAGTTTCCAATGATTTTTGGGAGAAAACTGAGGTGACCAGGCGGCAGAGCTGAGGTTCCTTGTGTGTGTGTGTGTTGGTGTGTTCTTGCTCGCTGCTTACCGCCTGTTGCTCTGATCGCTTCAGCCGCTAAACATCCTTTCTGCAGGTCGGTCTCCTCCCAGAGCCCAGCAGCGAGGAGGAGGCCGTCCTGCCTCGGCCCTCAAGGCCCCTCCATTAGCAGACTAGCCAGTGTGGTTGAAAACCCCTCACTTGACGGTCCTCTTCCACACTTTGACCTCTTCAGCAGCTCTGAAGAAAACCTCTGATGCAATGTTTCAAACCGCTGAGCAACTGACTCAAATCTGCATTTCACCGCTTTCATACCTTTTATTGAATGTTCCAGTAAAACGGAGACCCTCATCATTGCCCCGGACAGTACCATCCCAGGGATTAAGCAGCATCTCAGTGACCTGGGTCACTCCGTGAAAACTAAGATGAGAAATCTGGGTGTCATTTTTGACAAGTCCATGTCGCTAGAACACCACTCCAAACACCTTGTGAAGAACTGTTTCTTTCAACTGCGCAACATCTCTAAACTTAGACCCATGGTGTCCAACAAGGAACTAGAGATGATCATTCATGCATTTGTGTCTTCCCGTTTAGACTACTGCAATAGACTTTTTACATGTCTTAACAAGAGGGAGCTGGCTCGACTACAATCTGTACAAAACGCTGCTGCGAGGCTTCTGACCCGTACTAACAGGAGAGCTCACATCACGCCCATTCTCAAATCTCTCCATTGGCTCCCTGTTTTATACCGTTTCCATTTCAAAATTCGTGTGCTCACTTTCCGGGCTTTACATGGCCAGGCCCCAGCATACATTGCGGCCCTGATCCAGCCGTACAGCTCGGCTCGCAGCCTGAGGTCCTCAGGGCAGCACCTACTGATGGTCCCTCGCACCTGTTTCAGCATGCGAGGTGACAGGTCTTTTAAAGCGGTGGCCCCACGTCTCTGGAACGACCTCCCACTGTCCCTCCGGTCCATGGACTCTGTAGAGACTTTTAAAAAACATCTCAAGACACACTTGTACAAACAGGCATTTTAATTCCCAGTTGACTCAGGGCTGTTAGAAACTGACTGCACTTTATGCATTTATTGCATTTTTAATTGTTTTATTGTCGTAAATGGTATTTTAACTGCATTCTAATTGTATTATGCACTGTAAAGCACTTTGCTCTATAAATAAAATTTACTTACTTACTTACTTACTTACTTACTTCAACCTTTTGTGGAGCCAAGATCAAGATCCCCTCTACCAAAGCTTATTTTAGACTCAATAAGAATTTTTACACCATTAAAACTTCTTAATCAACATTTGACTGACATAATGGTGTTTGGGGTTTGCACCAGCCAAAGAGACGCACAGTCAAAAAAAAGCAAGGAAGAAAAGGTTTTTATCCTCAGTTGTAGTGAACTGATAGAGAGACAGATTATAGATAGATAACATGCAACATATAAAAACATTTTATATCCTTTTTTGACAGATTTTTGTTTCTTGCTAAAGAAGCATGGCTCTGACCTTTGACCGTTGTCCCCTGACTGATACCCTGCGTTCCAAATCGCATATTTATAGTTTTTACTTTTAGTATGTACTGCAGCTGCCCTTACAAAGTATGTAGTTTAGTATGAAATATGCATGCTAATTCTTTTTTTCCCTACTAAATAGTATGGTAGTATGAGTACTGGAACGCAGGGCTGATCTTTAAAGTGAAGCTTCATGTCCTGCACTTCCTGAAAGCCCTGACAGGCCCGACCAGGTCGAGGAGCTCGGACAGAACAACAACAAACACAAACACAAACATTTTGAGGAGGATTTCTTGGAACGTTCACCGCTGATCTCTCATAGCCTTTCATGTTTGGGTTTTTTTTGGTTTTCAGGCAGTGAGTATCTGCTCGCTGCCTGTCCTCTCGTCTCGTGTTGCGGGAGCTTCATATGTTTTTCCATCTGATGGCAGCTGCAGTCAAAACAGTGCGGTCGCCAGGCAGATTCTGAGAGCAGCCGAGTATCAGCGGCATCGAGCGCGGCGTCTCAAAGCCCCGGCTTTCCTGTACCTCAGGGGTGTTCTTGTGTAACAACTGCGCTGGAACATCTGATGATGAGTATTTCTGACTGCTCTGATATCATCTCGGCTGAAATCCCACAGGAGGAGGAAAAAGTCTCATTTTTAACTCTTTGGGACTCCAACTCCACCTCCATCCTCTGAAGTCTGCTTTAACGAACGTAATAACGAGGGGAAAAGCTCAGAGGGGGGCGATGCTGGGTTCAAACTGTGACCCAGGACCTTTTTCTCATTTTAAGTACTGGTTCTTCAAAACGCTCCCGGGTTCTGGACTCTCATCTGATAAAGATTTACCAGGAAACCCAAAATCTGCTCGGGACGTCCTGCATGATCCTGATGCCGGTCCACCAATAAGACGAGCCGATGCTTCCACCAGTTTGTCTCAATTAAAGGCCAGGAAAGTGTTTGTACGGTGGCCTATGAGGGCCAGTGGAGGAAAAAGAAAAAAACTACAGAGCTGAGAAGGGGGGCAAAACCTCAGAGTCTCCAAGATTAAAGTTGTAAATTTACGAGAAAAAGTCAAGTATAATTATGAGAAAAATCAAAATCAAATGTGTGGGAGTAAACTCAGAAATTCTGAGATTAAAGGATTTTTTTTTCATATATGTTTTTTCCTAATAAATAATTAACTTAAATAAAATTAAATTAAATAATTGAATTAATAATAATTAAATTAAATGAACTTTAAATCAGAGATTTTTTTTAATGAGAGAGTTATTCTGGCAAATTTGTGAGTTTATAATCTCAGAATTTTCAAGTTCTTTTTCTTTAATAAATAATACATTTTTATTAAATATGTGAGTTTTTTCCTCGTAAATTTATCGCTTTAATCTCGGAATTTCTGAACTTTGTTCTTGTAAATTTATGGCTTTAATCTTAGAATTTCTTAGAGTTTTTTCTCAGATTATTAACCCCTCCCCCGGCTCTGTAATGTTTTCCCCACAGTGGTCCGAACATGCTGCCGTACGGTCCGGCCAGTCGGCATCATGTTGATTCTACTCTGCTGACTCTACTGTGTGTAAATTTACCGAGTGTGACTGGAGGGAGAAAAACACACGACAACTTTTAAATATTTCCTTGAGATTAACGAGGAGGCCATCCGTCACGGCTGCTGTTAACGAAGAACGATGATCCCCTCCCCCTCCTCTCCATCTCCCCCTCGTTATATAACCCCCCCACCACCACCACCACACACACACACACACACACACACACAGACAAATGTTTCCGTCTCACTGTCCTGACAGAGATTTGGGCAGGATTAAGACATGAAGTGGACAAATAAACTGTGTTGGGAAACCTCAGCGGCGGCTGCGTCTGTCTGCCTGGGTCCCATCTCAGAAACGTTAATCCCAGTTTGGGGAGAAAGGAGGACTCTGCTTCTGCAGCTCCAAAAACACAGAGCTCTCCATCCCCAACTTTGATTTTGAGAAGGACACGTAAATCAAACAGAGTGTCCATGACTGTGACACCTTCTTCAGCCCAGGACGTCCCGCACCGAAGAACAAACACTCAGTACCAACACACAGCCAGCAGCCCAGTTCATGTTTACTCTGGTTCTGGTTATACTGGCTCTTAAAAGGATCTTCAAAACGCTCTGTGGTTCTCCAGAGAACCATCAGCAGCTGAAGAACCTCTTTATTTAGGGGCTGGTTCTCCACACACTTTCTGTGGTTCTTTAAAGTGCTAAAGGTTCTTCATGTTTATTGGAGTTATTTGGTGGCGGCAGCAGCTAACAATTCTTATCCTTGTGGATTAATGTGCAGATTATTTCCTCAGTGAATGGATTAATGTCTTGCTCTATAAACCATCAAAAAACAGGGAAAAATGCCACAGCGTCACAGCTGACATTTTTAATAGCTCGTCTGGAACCCGATGAAGGAACAAGGAACGTGGAGAACCGGCCAACAACATGTTCATGTTGGTTTTCAACCTGCACACAATCATCTGATTTAAAACACTCAGAGAACCTTTTATTCTGAAAAAATACTGAAGGTTGTGGTTCCTAAAGGAAGCATTTTTTATGGTTCTTTGAGGCACCTTTGGGAGTTCTTCAAAGAACCATCTACAGAAATGGTTCCCTGAAGAACGTCTTGCTGAAAGGTCTTTGTGGAACCAAAAAAGGTTCTTCTATGGCGTCACTCTGAAGAAGCATTTCTGGTTCCAGTTAGCACCTTTATTTTTCTGAGCGTGCCTGTAAGACCATTTGTACTACTTTCATTGCTGACTCTTATTTTGAAGAGCATGCATCACTGTGTTGGTCTGCAGGAGCGACTCAGAGTGACTTCACAACCGTCTGATCTGACCTTTACATCTACCACCGTGATCATTATAAATAGTTTTCTTTTCTAAATTTCCATTAGTTTGTTAAAATTTATTTTCTGCTCATTTTTTTATTTTGCTCATTGCCTTTTTCCCATGAAGGCGATGAACAAATCAGCAAGAAACACCCCAAAAATTAGCATGAAATAAGTACAACTACAATAAAGTGACCTGACAATTGGCACAAAAATGACCTGAAAATGACCAAAATAAATAAATAAATGATTAAAAATTTACCAGAAAATTGCCCCCGCCCCCAAAAAACTGAAAAGAATTAAAGTGCTTCAGGTATAAAGGAGCGTCATCAGCATAGAGGGGACAGGCAGCAGTATCAGATCATCACTACACACGTCCAGTTACTGATCAATATCTGGAATCAAATGGACTGATCAGTTTATAACTTTCAGCCCCACTGACCAACACATATTCTACTTTGTTTAGCAGGGGCTCAGTGCTGCCCCCGCTGAACAAAACACTGAACTGCACTCTGTTTTACTGCATAGTCTCATCCCTCTTGAATTTGTTCTCACACCATGCTACGTTCACCTGAACTTGGACACTGGAGTTTTGTCTTTCCACCCAGCAACAATTTTTTTGGATTCCAGAGCTGGGGTGGCAGGGCCTTTTTTTTTTTTTTTTTTTTTTTTAGGGTGCCACCCTGTGCCACCTCTACATCCGCCTACTGCCGTCTTCAGGGTTTTTACACGTGTGCCTGTGTCATTTTGTCTCTGGATTACAGTAAATCCTCTAAATAATTTTGATAAATGTTTTCACTGTCTTGCAGACTTTTACCAGTGAGACCAACCTGCCTGGATCACCTTCCACCTGGATTAGTGTAAATGCTCCAAATAACTTTCCCTTGATAAAAGAGGGAAAAAAAGGAAAAGAAAGAGGAAAAATGCCTTGAGAAAGACCCAGTAGGCTTCCCTTATCACCTGAGAGAGCCGAGTTTCCAAAGCAGCTCAGACACCTGATCTATGTGTGTCAGCGAGTCCTTGTACAACAAAACAGGCCTTTGTGCAGCGGCGGCAGAGGACTGGACGCCGCGCCGCCGCCGCCCGCAAAACGCTTTTTTCTGCTGCCAGTTTTGACTGTTTTGATGTTCTTGCCTGTAAGAGGCCGAGGCTCCACGGACAGAACCCTTAAATCACAGAGTGACCCTCGGACGGAGGCGTTCGACCTCCTGGACCCTGAACCAGACGCAGCGCCAACAAAACTCCCTCTCATTTCACTGTTGTGGTTTAATGCAGATGAAGGAGAGTAATTACATATATATAATACAATATAAAAATAGAATATACAATATAGATAAAATATGGATATAAAAATATAATTGATAATATTTTAAAACAATTTTACGTATTTTTTATTTTAAATATCAATCAATATCTATCTATTTATCTATATATAAAAACAAAATAAAACATTTAAAAAAATTTAAAATGTGTATTTATAAGATATTTTGAGAAATGTAATATATATATATATATATATATATATATATATATAAATACAGAATTAAAAACAAAATCTGCACTTTCCAACAAAATAATTGTACCTTCATATAGGCCAAAGTAGCATTTGTTTATTTATTTAATATTTTTGCAGAAAAAGGTCCTCAGTCTCAGGTTTCTCATCAGGGTTTTCAGAGCTGAGTGTCCATGGAGAGGAACATGAGCGCCTGAACACAAAGTGTTGGTGTCCTCAGCAGAACCTGCAGCAGACCCTGCAGCAGACCCTGCAGCAGACCCTGCAGCAAACCCTGCAGCAGACCCTGCAGCAAACCCTGCAGCAGAACCTGGCCACCGGGTGAATCTGGTCTCTGCATCCTTTCTTTATAGAGCAGTACTGGTGCCGGTGGAGTTTTAGGGGAAACCAGTCACGTCTGAAAACTGGGTCAAAGTCTGTAAAACCTGCCTCCAACAACAGACGGCATCATGGGAAATCTTTTGTCAAGACGTCCATCTGCCGACACCCGACGCCGTCCAAACTTCCTGTTGTTGATCACCGCTTCAACTGGGTCAGAAAACAAGACGCTGACGCCGGCTTTGTCCTCAAACACACACACACACATACACACACACACAGCCACCTGCGTCTGTTTTATTGTTGAGATGAAGCCATAAGAATACACACACTGTTCATACGTACATGAGACATGAAATTCTGACGTTCATTCGTCAGTAATTCTGTCCTGAAACTCTGCTGTCAGAAAACGTACGTAAATGTACGCTGGCAAATCAGGGCCACTGTAGGGCCGGGGAGGGGAGGGGGGTAATATTCTGAGAAAAAAACTTAGATTAAAGTTTTGCATTTACAAGAAAAAACTACAAGCTTTTTTTTCTCATAACTTTGTGACTTCTTGAGTTCTTGAGAATCTTGAGTTTTGGTCTTGGCACAGGGTTGGACACGAGCGCTCCACAGTGGCCCTGATGTGCCACCGTACTGCGGCCCCGCCCAGCCGATCAAGGCCCTTTTAAAACAGAAGAATGGAAAATGGTGCAGCTCCTCTTATGTTTACTTATAAAATTGCTGTGGGATCTGCGTACTTTTCTTAAATCCTACCTTTCATGCATTTTTTTGTTGTTTTTTGCTGGGTTTTTTTTGTTTTTTTTTGCCAACATTTTCAGGGTGGTGAGGTTGAGTCTGGCAGGGGAGGAGACATTTGACGTTTTATCCTCAAGTCAAAAACACCTACATGCATCTGCAAAGTTTCATAAAAACCACTTGCAGCAGGCAGGAGACGCGGCGCTGCACGTGACGGGGGAAGAGATGGACGGAGCCCCGCCGGCCCGTCCTGCTCCGGTTTCAACGACGCACCAAAATATGTTTTAAATTGGATTTGTGAAGCGGAGAGTTTCCAGTGCAGGTGAGGTGGCGTCCCGCTGGCTGCCGGGGAACAAAACAGCCGGGCTCGGGTTGCAGCGGCTGTCTGTCTGCCTTTGTCGACCTCCTCCCTGCCTCTGTTTGCCTGTCCTCCGTCTCTGTTTCGCCCCGAAGCTCCTCAGAGACGCCAAACCCACCGGACAATACCACCACCCGGGGGGAGGGAGCGGGACGAGGTCGGCTCCGAACTCAGGCCAGTCCAGGTCAAATTTACCAAACACAAACACACACACACACACACACACACAGCGTCAGGACAGACTTGAGCACCAACACAGCCCTGGGCTTGGTGCAGAAATCACCGCTCAGGCTGTTAAAATCAGCCACAAACAAGATTCTCACTGAACAAACGTCCTCACAGTTTGCTCAGCTCTGATTGGCTGTGATGATCCAAACAGCCAAACACGCTGAGCCGGCATTTTCCTGCTGCAACCACCGAGACCGAGCGGGCAGAGCCAGCAGGGCCTCCGGCTACAACTTCACCATGTGCCTCACCCTGCCGCCCGTAATACTCCTGTAATATTCATGTAATACTCCTGTAGTATTCATGTAATACTCCTGTAATATTGCTGTAATATTCCTGTAGTTCCTCAGGTGTTTGAGCTGCAGCTTCACTCTGGAACAGGAACTGTGAGGCAGCAGCTGATCTGACCTCTGATAACTAAATGTTGAGTCTCGTGTTGCTGGAGACTTTGCCAGAACATTCTTCAACAACAACACAGATCATTAAGATTAACTGGCTCACAGCTGATTAGCTCATATTAGCGTTAGCCAGAGAGGCAGCAGATGGTTTGAACTGGTTGTTGCTGCGACGCCGTGACAGAGACCCACCCAGCAGCAGCTGCTGCTGACGTCACCATGCAGGTTTCAATAAAGTTATTCAAACGAACTCTCCTGCTGACGCCATGACGTCAGCTGACACGCTGCAGCCTCACCTGGGCTCTGTATCAGGTCAAGGCTAAACATTTATTCACGCTAATAACTGGAAAATCCGTCCAAATGAAATGAACTAACCCATTAAATCAAGCGGAGGCAGTGACAGAGGAGCCTGGCCCGCAGCAGAACAGCAGCTCGGGTTCTGCGGTTCTGCGTGGCGGTTCTTGGCGCGCGGCCGTGTGCTCAGTCTCAGGTTTCTCTCATATCCTTGATATATATTGATATATATTCCATACAGCTGCAGAGGCGAGACGAGACGCGGCGGCGTCGCCCGTCCGTCTGACCTCAGGTCAGCGGAGCACAGCAGGACGTTTCTGAGCAGCGGCGGTGGTGTCGGTGCTGTCGCTCGGCGGCACCGCTGGATAAACTTCACGTCTTCATGTTTCACACTAATAAAGCAGAGGGACAGAAAATATTTGAAAGGTGTAGGTTGAGTCTGTGATCTGTTTGCTCTGTAGGGTCTGCGCTCCAGCGCTCGGCTTCACTTTCAGACGCACGTTTCCACCGACAGGCTCAGCCTGCAGCTCGCATCACCACGACCACAGGAGCTACGGCGGCCCCGAGGGGCCAAAACACCACAGAGACACAAAACACAGGAAACCAGATCAAACACCAGAAAACCCAGAAAACAGCCTCATCAGTTCACAGCACAACGGGCTAGTTAACATTAGCCCGTTGGGCTAGTTAACGTTAGCCTGTAAGGCTGGGTAACGTTAGCCTGTAAGGCTAGTTAACGTTAGCCCGTTGGGCTAGTTAACGTTAGCCCGTTGGGCTAGTTAACGTTAGCCCGTTGGGCTAGTTAACGTTAGCCTGTAAGGCTGGGTAACGTTAGCAGGTGCCGGGCCTCTGGCTCCTCAGAAGCTGAGAGGAGGTTTGAGGAGAACGTCTGAGCTGCCGTCAGCCTGATGAGCGACGGCCTCTTCTGATTGGCCGGCAGGTGTGTGTTGACTTTTAACCGCCGTTTTAAATTCATCTGCTGCCTGACGTGTTACCATGGCAACATGAAAAAGCACAGCTGGAGATAAACCAACGACCAGGAGGGAAAACACACCAACAGCTGATTTTAACATTTTCACCTCGAGGAAGAGGAGCAGGTGGAGCAGGAGGAAGAGGAGGAAGAGGAGGAAGAGGAGGAGCAGGAGGAAGAGGAGGAGAAGGAGGAAGAGGAGGAGAAGGAGGAAGAGGAGGAGCAGGTGGAGCAGGAGGAGGAGCAGGAGGAAGAGGAGCAGGAGGAGGAGGAGGAAGAAGAGGAGCAGGAGGAGGAGGAGGAAGAAGAGGAGGAAGAGAAGCAGGAGGAAGAGGAGGAGCAGGAGGAGGAAGAAGAGGAGGAGGAAGAGAAGCAGGAGGAAGAGGAGGAGGAGGAGGAGGAGGAGGAGGAAGAGGAGGAGAAGGAGGAAGAGGAGGAGGAGGAGGAGGAGGAGGAGGAGCAGATGGAGCAGGAGGAGGAGGAGGAGGAAGAAGAGGAGGAAGAGAAGCAGGAGGAAGAAGAGGAGCAGGAGGAAGATGATCCGTCCTCCAGCCAGCCTCGGGTTGTCTTGCTGAGTCATGTGACGTGACGTGGGGTCAAAGGTCATCACTGTTCATGTTTTAATATGGTAAATATGACAAACTAATCCCATGTGTCCTAATTCATACCTTATTTTTATATTTATATTCATGCGGATTAATATTAATATTAATATTAATATTGCTGATGGTGTGAAAAACCTGCAGAAAAAATATGGAAATAAGACTGCTGGAGACTGCTGACCATCACGAGGGAACCTGGCAACCCGCAACCACCTGGGTGTGTGTGTGTGTGTGTGTAACATGCATGATTGATTTGTGTGTGTGTGTGTGTGTGTACAGTGTTCCTCTGTGTGCTCTCTGGTGTTTGTGCTTCTCCATGTTACACACTGCTGTGTTAATGTGTGTGTGTGTGTGTGTGTGTGTGTGATTTGAGGTGTAGGTCAGTATGTGTGTGTTAATGTCCGTGTGTGTATTAATAACAACGTTCTGTTTTGTTTCTGTGTGTGTGTGTGTGTGTGTGTGTGTGTGCTGGCATCCATCCTAGTCATTTTAATATCCATTTATTGTGTGTGTGTGTGTGTGTGTGTGTGTGTGTGTGTGTGTGTCTGTTTGTTCATCAGCATCAGGTTGTGTGTGTTGGTGAGAATGTGTGTGTCCGGCTGTGTGTTTCAGTATCTGTGCTGTGTGTGTGTGTGTGTGTGTGTGTGTGTGTGTGTGTGTGTGTGTCGGGGTTATTTGAGGTCTCTGCAGCTTCTCTGAACATCCTGACTCAGACCCCATCACGTCTCCCCCTCCTCCTCCTCCTCCTCCTCACACTTTGAATCTGCGTCTGAACTGAAGCCAAACTGCACGAGCGTAGAACCGGAGCAGATAGACGAGACACGAGCCTCAGCACCGGCAAACTGAAGGTTGTTGTTGTTTTTTTTTTTTTTTTTTTTTTTTTCTTGTCATCAGGAGTGGATCAAGCCAGTGGGTGGCTGAGTCTACGTGGTTCTCAGTGTTGGGTGGTGCCTCACTAATAGAATCCACTTTATTCCATGTTTTATTTTTTTTTTTCGTCAGCGTTCTCACCTCAGTTGGCCCTTAGCAGTTTTGCTGCATCTTTGATTTATTAATAATGAAATAAATCAATAACCCTCTAACTTGTCTATGTATATATATGAATGTGTGTGTGTGTGCATATTTATCTATATATGTAGTAAATATAATAAAATTAGTTTATATATATATTTTCATTTAATAAATACATATATATGCTTAAGAATACATTTTTCAGGTTTTTTTTTTTTTTTTTTTTGCAATTTACATCAGCCACAGGACGGGTTGGGGGCTGACTGATGTGCCACATGTTTTCAGTCACTACAGTAAAATGCTAAGTCAGTGAGCCAGTCAGCCCTCTGTTTTTATACCTTCAAGCCAGATCTGTAATCTTTAGGTTTAATCCAGAGTGTTGTAGATTCAGAGTGAGACGAGTGGACACAAACAGGCAGAAGGGCTGATGAACTCTAACGAGGCAGAAAAGAAAAGAAAAAAAAAACAAGAGAAAAATGAGTTATCATGCAAGTGAGTGAAAAAAAAAAACAACCTGAAAAAACAGCGAGTTCGAGAGGCCGAGAGTTTCCCTGTGGAACTCAGCAGGATGAGGCTCGGTGTGGATTAAAGAGGAGGAAGAGAGACACCAGGAAGCTCTTTCTCTCTCCTAAAAAAACAACAAAAAAAACACAAACACATAAATCCCGACATCCGCCAGACACATAAACACATCACTGTTACTGAGGCAGGAGAGCCCCGACTGAACCCCCGAGCAAAAGAAAAAAAAATTTCAGATCAGATGAATTTGGCTTTTCCAGAAACTGGGACAGGTGTGAGCTTTTCTGTTAAAGGGACATTACGCGAAACTGAAGTGAGGACCCTGTAGACTCAACTGACACGCGTGGAATAAGCACCTGATTTATGATGGTTGAGTCTACATGGCTCTCACCACAATTATTCCACTTTTTTTTTTTTTTTTTTTTTTTGCCAGTTGAGTCTAAATGGTCCTCACTGCAGTTTTATCATGGGGCAGCTTTTATTGTGAAATTTGGAAAACGACCAAAAGTTGAACCAAAAAGTAGAAGCCGGTTCCTCTGAGCTTTTATTGTGAAAGGTTCCACAGTCTGTCACTGATCATGTGTTCTCTGTAATGGATCTGATTCAAAATGTAGTGAAGGAGAAAACTCAAGCAGAAATGGACAGAAGGAAAAGACAAATTACTGAGTTTAAAAAAAAAAATACTCAAAAAATACAAAAAAGCTTCTCAGTTACAGTAACATGAGGATGATGAGGGACTTCAGGGGGGTCAAAGGTCAACAGTAGAAGCTAAATAGAAGAGGTAAACATCTTCTGAAAGCTGGAACCTGAAGATTAATTTGAGATGCAGCTCAGCTCTGAGTGTCGAGTTATTCTGGTCATGAATCTGGAATAAACATTGTGTTTTGGTTGTTTTTCTATTTATTATGAGTGTATAAGGGTTAGAGCATTATGATGGAAGTATTTGAAGCCACTCCCATGTTCAGTTATGGGTCATAAGTTGGTGTAGCAGTTTTTATGTTGATACCATTTGTTACACAGATTTGGTGCAAAATTTAACCATTTTTGACCCCTGGAGAATCAATAAAAATGGTCAAAATCCTCCAAAATCCCACATCAGGACACCAAGACCCTGAGGAACACCACAGAAAAAATCAGGATTTGATTTGGAGTCAAATAGATTACCATACCATAGATTTCTGTAAGAACTGCATTTTTCCTGTGATTGGATGTTGAGCGTTGTTGTGTAAATGTGTCAGAAAGTGGCCCTCACTGTCACTCCAGCTGGAGAAGCAGAGCTCCTCTGAACGGCCTCGCTCTCTAGTTTGTGTGTGTAAAGTCTGATGAGGCTGTGATTCTCCTAGAGGTCACTAGAGGTCATTTTCTACAGCGACGTCCAGTTTGACAAAAGTCTCTGCCTGCAGTGAAATGGTTGCTATGGGGGCCAACATCATCACACAGGAATCAAATGTGGCTCATTGAATCCACAAGAGTCTCAGCTTTCCAGTCAAAGCCAACTGATGCAGCTCCAAGACTGTTTAGGCCCCAGTCTGCACACACACACCATTTTACAACAGGCCACAAGAACACATGTGGACTGCAGGCTTTGGGGCCCAAACTGCATGGGATTAGCAGAAGGTGGGCGTGTCTGCAAAGGGGAGAGAACCCATTTTCATTCACACAGCTGGAGGTCAGAGGTCAAGGGACCCCGCTGGAGACAGACATGACAGTTTTTCTCTCATCAAAATTTAGCTGAACTCTGCAGCGACATTTAGCTGCTTAATGACAACAGAGCATGACGAGCTTGACGTTGATCGATCCCGTAGTTTGTCTAGTTTCATGTGATGCAAATAATTTTATAATCCAATAATCCACACATAAATTCCCTAAGATTTTCCTGGTTTTGACATCTTCAAACTTCTGATTTTCACAACTCAAATTAAGGAGTTTTATTTTGAAAGACCGGCTGCAGCTGCTGCTGGTGACAGTCTGGCAGAAAAGCCGAGCTCCTCAAACTGTCTCTCTCTATCCAAACACAGAGCTCCATATTATCTCAGGGTGCGGGGCTGAAATGAAGAGCTGTCGTTTCCTTGTTGGATGGCGAGGACGGTAAAAAAAAAAATCACGACGTAAAGAATGAGTGGAGCTCCTCGGGCCAGGAGGCGCCTGAGCCTCGGCAGCCGGTGTCACTTTCAGCCGCTGCGTTAACTGTTCTGAAAATAAATCGAAAAACCAAAAACCACACAATCTCTCTCTCTGTCTCTTTATTTCTTCTCTTTGTTCTTTCAGACACAGGCCTAAACACACACAAACATCCTCTCTCTCTCTCTCTCTCTCTCTCTCACACACACACACACACACACACACACACACACACACACACACACACAGAGTAAAGGACAAGGTCAGGTTACAGTGAGTGATGTGCTGAGTTCAGTGTCCAGGGAAACAACTCTGAAATTCCAACAGGGTACAACTGTTCTCTCTCTCTGTGTGTTTGTGTGTGTGTGTGTGTGTGTGTGTGTGTGTGAGTGAATACCTCTCTCTCTCTCTCTCTCTCTCTCTCTCTCTCTCTCTCTCTCTCTCTCTCTCTCTCTCTCGGCCATCTTAGCGAATCGGGGTCATCCTCGGGTCTTTTCTCACCTCCTCCTCCTCATTATTTCGGCGGTCAGAGCTTCTTGCTCATGAACGTCACCGACACTGAGCTCCTATTAGCCGTTTGTGTGTGTGTGTGTGTGTGTGTGTGTGTGCGTGCGTATGTGTGTGTGTGCATGCTGGCAGGTCGAGGGTGGTCCCTGTACATGGAATGTTCAAAACAGAGGCACATGGGTTTCGAGGTGCCATCACACACACACACACACACACACACACACACACAGACTGCTGAATCACGCTGGAAGTTTGATTTTAAGATTCTACTTGTTACTTTTAAAGGACTAGTTCACCCATTTTGACACGTGATACTGCAGTGGTTTGAGCTCAAATCCCCCATTTGCAACTCGTGTGTGTCTTGTTACCAACATCCAGAAAGACCCGGTAACCTCGGCACTTCCTGTGTGTTTGTGCTCTCGTGTGGGCGGGAGGTTTCCAAAATCACTTCATTATGGACGGTTTAAATAAAACAAAACAAAACAAAAATCTCAAACATTAAAATCTTCAACTTGTTTTTTTTTTTCTTTATTTGATTACCGTTTTATTATGATTATATTCCTGGTGGTTTTAATTCTTTTGTTTTATTTGAGTCCTCTGATAATGACCTCATGTTTTTTTGTTGTTTGTTGGTTTTATTCTTGTTATGTGCTGCCTTTGGAAACACTTTCTCTTGCATACTTGTTCCTCTTGTTCTTGTTGTTGATGTTGTTGTAGTATCTTCTGGAGAACCATCAGCAACCATCAGCAACACCGTAGCAATGCCTAACTGCATCTTAGAAACCACCTAGCAACACCATAGCAACCACTCACACCACGACAGCAACCGCCTAGCAACCATCTTGGCACACCATAGAAATAGCCTAGCAACACCCTAGCAACCACCTAGCAAGGCCATAGCAACCACTCACACCACCATAGCAACCGCCTAGCAACCATCTGGCACACTGCAGAAATCACCTAGCAACACCCTAGCAGCCACCCAGAACACCATAACAACCACCTAGCAACCACCAGGACCTCCTTAGCTACTGCCTAGCAACACCTTAGTAACCCTCAGGTGTACCATAGCAACCACCTAGCAACACCTTAGTAACCCTCAGGTATACCATGGCAACCACCTAGCAACACCTTAGTAACCCTCAGGTATACCATAGCAACAACCTAGCAACACCTTAGTAACCCTCAGGTATACCATGGCAACCACCTAGCAACACCTTAGTAACCCTCAGGTATACCATGGCAACCACCTAGCAACTCCTTAGTAACCCTCAGGTATACCATAGCAACCACCGAACAACACCTTAGTAACCCTCAGGTATACCATAGCAACCACCTAGCAACACCTTAGTAACCCTCAGGTATACCATAGCAACCACCTAGCAACACCTTAGTAACCCTCAGGTAAATCATGGCAACCACCTAGCAACACCTTAGTAACCCTCAAATATACCATACCAACCACCTAGCAACACCTTAGTAACCCTCAGGTATACCATAGCAACACCTTAGTAACTCTCAGGTATACCCTAGCAACCACCTAGCAACACCGTAGTAACCCTCAGGTATACCATGGCAACCACCTAGCAACACCTTAGTAACCCTCAGGTATACCATGGCAACCACCTAGCAACACCTTAGTAACCCTCAAATATACCATTCCAACCACCTAGCAACACCGTAGTAACCCTCAGGTATACCATAGCAACACCTTAGTAACTCTCAGGTATACCCTGGCAACCACCTAGCAACACCTTAGTAACCCTCAGGTATACCATAGCAACCATCCAGGAAACTGTTACAAACAAACACAGCAGCAGGGACGGCTCTCGGCCTCACGCTCGGCTCTTCAGGCAAACTCATCTTATGTTTCCTCAGAAACTTTAGTCAGCTCGAGTTGTTGTTGTTGTTGTTATCGTTATTGTTATTATTATTATTAATATTCTTCTTCCTCTTCTTTGCTTTTCCTGAATCACGTTGTAATGCTGGTTTTTATTAACTGTTATCACCGTTATTATTCCTGGACGACAGAGCAGGCCGGCGCCCTGAAGGCAGCTCAGCTATGAATTAAACTCCTCGGTGTTTCTCCATCAGGACTCTGGTCCTCCTCCAACGCTTCCTGCCAATCACAGGAGGTAAATGCTGAGCTGCACGCCGCGCTGGCTCACGCGCCACCAAACTTATATGATGTTTTTTCAAACAATATTTAATTTCCTTGAGTCATTAAAAGCCTCCAGGCTGGGCTCTGGCCTTCTGACACAGACTCCAGGGGATTCTGGGAGATTTCCAGCCGATCTGTGAGGGAGGTTCAGCAGAACGTGTCTGTCTGCAGAACAAAAACATCAGCTGCGGCGGCGAGGCTCACGCGGCGCGGCGCTACAGGGTTGCTGGTTCGATTACCGGCTCCTCCAGAGAGCGTGTCAAAGTGTCCTTGAGCAAGACGCTGAACCCTGAACTGCTCCTGATGGGCACCTTGCATGGCAGCCTCTGACATCAGTGTGTGTATGTGTGTGTGTGTGTGTGTGTGTGTGTGTGTGTGTGTGACAGAGAGAATGTGAGGTCAGCAGATTAGAAAACACTATAGAAATGCAGCCCATCTGCCATTTTCCTCGCAGCTACAAACACATTCAGACAGAACAATATTTCAAATCATAGGTCATAAAACAAGTAGTTCCCTGCCTGCTTCAGACACACACACACACACACACACACACACACACACAGGGCCACCAGCAGGTTAAACTGTCCACTTTCGTTAAAATTCATGTTTTTCGTTCTGTGCTGCCTGGAAAGTTTCTCACCTCAAGGAGGAGCAGGGCAACTATTTGGCAAAACACACACACACACACACACACACACACACACACACACACACACACACACACACACACACACAGCCAGCCATGTGCATCATCCACTACATTAACGGTTGCCAGTCACAGGGAGGTACAGCACCGAGTTCATCCAACAGAACCAAAAACAAAAAGATCAATCATGGAATTATGTCATCATGGCATTTTAATCTGTGTGCATGTGCGTGTGCATGTGTGTGTGTGTGTGTGTGTGTGTGTTGTTGTGGGCACTGGTGGTTGCTCACTCGTTGTGTGTGTGGTTTTTACTGAGTGCACATCAACATCCACAGAGCAGATCAGCCCAGAGGAAACGGAGGATTTGTAGATATTGTTCCTGTTTGATGTCAAACTGTTTAATAATCAGAGGTCAGAGGTCAGAGGTCAGAGGTCAGAGGTCAGTGCGGCGCTGCAGGTTGAGTCTGTGCGGCTCTCAGGTCTGAGCTCTGGCAGGATGACAGAGTGAACACACACGGAGGCTGACCTGAGATCAGACTGTTAAACTTTATTGGTGCTGGGAGGCAGAACCACAGAAGAAGAAGAAGATTAGTCATTTACAGAGAGAGAGAGAGTGTGTGTGTGTGTGTGTGTGTGTGTGTGTGTGTGTGTGTGTGGAGGGGGTTGGGGGGGGGGGGGGGGGGGGGGGGGGGTGTCACATGTCAGGGGGGTCCCGCTCACTTCTGGCCCAGCTGGGCGAGCTGTGGAGAGGAAGAGGAGAGGCTGTGAGACAAGGAAGAACACACACACACACACACACACACACACACACACACACACACACGTGTCCTGTTTCCTCACCTGTTTGATGAACTGGGCAGCGTTGAAGAGTTCACTGCAACCATACAAAACTTTCTTCCCCTGTTTAGACTGGAGAGAGAGAGAGAGAGAGAGAGACAGGGGGGGGGATCTGTTTATAATGTCTGCAGTAGTAGTATTAGTAGTAGTATTAGTAATAGTATTACTCAATATAGTACTACGAGTAGTAAAAGCCCTGGTTATTGCAGTATTACTGCTAGTTTAAGCAATAGTAGCACTGACGTACTGAAGTAGTGTTGGTAATAGTTGCAGTCATCTTATTAGTAGTAAAAGTACTCGCATTACTAGGTCCAGAAGTAGTTGCAGTAGTAAGTGCAGTAGTTTTAGCAGGAGCAGCAGCAGTACTGCAGTAGTACTGCAGTAGTACACGTACCTTGGCGTAGTCCACCAGGTTCTGGTACTCAATGTAGTTTCCTCCTCCAACTACAAACACGATGGCCTGCAACACAAACACCACGACATCATCACATGACATCGTCACACAAAGACTGGTGCATTGTGGGAGGTGGCGTCAGTCTGCTGTTTACTGTGACTGACTCAAAACAAACAAACGAACAAACAAACAAACAAACAAACATGGCGGAGGGTTCTCACCTCCTGGAATGGGTTCTTGTTCCGGGGAATGGAGCTGCAGGAGGAGACGAGAACAAGGGACGATCAGCTCCTGACAGTCAGCATGACTCAGCGTTTTATTCAAGCTCTCCACTGTTCATGAGTCAGCGTTTTACTGAAGCCAACCAGCCGACTGTGAAGCTTACCTGTGTTCGAACGGCTTTCCACCGCGCATTTTTAAAGATCCATACTGATGTCAGTGTTTTAAAAAATACTTTTTTAGTTCAGCCATCAACAGGTGAGATTACAAAATACTAAACTACTGGGTCTCTCTCTCCCTCTATATTGTTATAATTATTACTATTTATTATTATTATTATTATTATTATTATTATCATTATTATTATTATTGTTGTTGTTGTCACTTACTTTTGGTCCTTTATAATTTGCCCATTAGGATGGACAATCTATTAATTTTTACTTTATTGTTTATTTCTTTAAATATTGTATTTATTTTTTCCCCTTCTGTTACCTGATATGTTTTCATTACAGGCATGTATTTATTTGTTTATGTTAACCCTTATTTTTTGTGTTAATGGTATTGCTAATAGTGTTTTAATATATATATATATAATATAGTATACAATGTTTTTTCTGAGTTTCTATCAGTTTCACATCATAAAAACAGAAGACGTGTGTGTGACGTGTGTTTACCTCTCACTGCCGCGCAGCATCTTGGGGTCGAAGTAGCGATAGTCGTCTGTTTCCTGAGGATCACATCCAGAAACACACATTGTTAACATCTGCATGTTTGTTATGACCTTTAAATTTTTTTTAATATAGTCCTAAAATACTTTCATCATAGATTTTTAAAAAAAAAATCATAGTCAAGATCAGCTTGATCCCATAAAGAGTCAATCAAAAATCAAAAACATCAAAACAGCTGCATCAGGATATTTAACCCTCGCTTTTTACGGCGTTTTTCTCTGCTCGTCGGCAGATTATTTCGGCCTCTCACACTTTTTACGCCGTTTTTCTCTGCTCGTTGGCAGATTCTTTCGGCCTCTCACACTTTTTACGGCCTCGTTTCTTACAGTGGAAAGGGGAAAGTGTGACTCTGACCGCTGCTTCACATCATGAGCGTTAATCCGATCGCCTCGGTTCCTTCAGACGTTCCTCATCTAAAACATTCCCAGGTGACGTCGGTTCTCTGGGACGGTTCCTCTGTTCTTCACAGAACTGAGGGAACCTCAGTCACGAGTTACATCTGACTGCTGCTTTTTTCTACATGTTTCAGTTTTACATCCAGTTTTGCTTTTTACTGCCACAGCAGGCTGAGGCTGCTGCTTTCTCAAAGCTGCACACACACACACACACACACGCACACACACACAAATATTTGAAGCACAAACAAACACATGCATCAGCACAGCATCCATGGTGTGCAGACACACAGACACACACACACACACACACAGCTGCCTGAGTTCAATCTGATAGAGAGAGAATGTGCTGTCCTCGTTCTTTCATCTTCATCACATTCCTGTCTTTCTTTCACTGACTCCTCTTCCTCCTTGCTCTTCTACACCTCCCTCTCTCTCTCCCTCTCTCTCTCAGTGTCTCTCGCCCCCCCTGCCCCTCCACCATCCCTCCTCACAACAACAGGATCTTTGTTAGTCGTCTGTAACTCCAGACGCTGAGAAACACCGCAGCACTGTTACCTCCTGTTTAGACACTGTGTGTGTGTGTGTGTGTGTGTGTGTGTGTCACTATGAATGACTGTTTACGATTTCTCTTTCTGCCCCCAAGTCCTCGAATCCATCCCATCACCTTTATCATCATTACTGATATGCAGACTGTGTGTGTGTGTGTGTGTGTGTGTGTGTGTGTGTGTGTATGCATCACAGTCTGAGCATTATGCACAGTGTGTGTGAAACGTCTGTATGGAATCACCTGTGTGCACACGTGAGTACAACCTTGTGTGTGTGTGTGTGTGTGTGTCTGTGTGTAACCAGAACTATAATCTACACCATACCTTACACATGACTCCACACACACACACACACACACTGCAAGATCTAATATGAGGTAAATGTAATTAGAGCGCCGCGGCTTGAATCGGGACTTGATGATCACATGACAGTCGGAGGATGAAGAGCGTTTGACGAGGCCGGAGGGACGACACGTTTCAGGTTTGTCTGGTTTCTGATCGACGTGAGAACAGCAGGGATCCAACGCCACGACGTCCTCCGTGTCGACGTGTGAGGACGACGGCGCGTGAGCAGATGAGGGAGAACGAGTCACGAGTCATGTGACCAAGACGGACGAGCGAGCGAAGCCACAGTTGGTCACTAAACCTGAAGTCAGCTGGAACTCAAAAAATAACAAAAACTGAACTGCTCAACCAGACAATTAGCAGAAAATCAGAAAAACAACCCACCTAAAAACACAAAAAACAAACAAAACACAGAAAATTTAATAAATCACCAGAAGAATAGAAAACAGAAAAACCCCAAAACAAAAAAAAACAAACAAACAAATACATAACAAAACAGAAAATATGACAAAAAAAAAAAAAAACAAATTTGAGAAAAACTACCTGAGAATTTGAAAAAGAAAAAAAAAAAAATCAATGAACATGAAATTAAAATAAATTACCAGAAAATTAGGAAAAAACAACAAACAGAAAATTCAAATAAATTACAAAAAATTAGAAACTCAACTAAAAATAAAACAAAAACAAACAACAACAAAACAGAAAAGGCAGTAAATTTGAAAAAAACAAAAAACAAAACAAAAAACAAACAAACAAACAAAAAACAAATGCACAAAATTCAAATGAATTACAAGAACATTTGGAAAAAAAAAAAAGAAAAACCCTCAACCCAGCCTCAAAAAACCAAAAGAGACAAACAAATAAACAAAAATAAAAACAAAACAGAAAATAAAGCATACAAAAAACAAACAAAAAAATCTACCTGAGAAGATGAGATAACCAGAAATTTTGCATTTTTTAACGACAAGAAAACTATACCATCAGACACCACACACACACACACACACACACACACACACACACACACACACACCAACTTACAGGATGTGACTTCATCTCCATCAGGTTGTCGAGGATCCGTGTGACTGGAAGGTTCTGGAAGAGGGGAAATATCTACGCATTAAAATACTGTAAATCACACACACACACACACACACACACACACACACACACACTGCAGGTCTGTGGTTCCAGCTGTCAGCCTGGAGGTGGGAGGTTTCCACGTAACGATTTCATTATTAGTTTGCAGGAGCCTGGAGCTGCACTGCACATTTGGAAGCTGAAATTAAAATTAATAATCTGTGACAGTTTCATCTAAATAACTGTGTGTATGTGTGTATATGTGTGTGTGTGTGTGTGTGTGTGTGTGTGTGTGTGTGTGTGTGTGGTATCCACTTTGTGAAGCTTTTCCATTGGCTGTTGTGAGCGCTCCTTCTGCCTCGAGCGCCTCCTGCTCGGGAGGCGTTCGCAGGCAGGCGGGACGTTCAGGAGCGACGCGTTCAGCCGAGACGGGAAATCCCACGCGGCCTGGCAGCGTCGGCCGTGACGTGGAAGAAGGATGACATTTCTCCAGAATCCTAAATTAAATTAACGGTGGAATGGTGGATGGAGGTCCGCCGCTTTGGGAAAAAAAGTTTTCCGAGATAAGAGCTTAGAGCGACGCCGGGGTCTTCAGGCGTGACGTGCTGCCTTCAGGGCCCCGCTTTACTCACAGGCCTTCACGGTGAACTTATTTTTCAAAAGCAACAACACGTTTGTTTGGGATTCATTATCCTCGCTCTCTTCCAGCCGCCTGGCTCGCTAACTGGCAGAGCGGCTCGTGTTTTTCATACGAAGCAACAGAGACAATTAAAGGCGGAATGACTGAGATTTTCCCAACAACAATAAAAACATGCAGAGACTCAAATAAAACTAATCCTCTCCATCATCACTGAGCCACTGCAATGAGAGATAAAGGTGCTAACTGAAATCAAAAATGGTTCTTTCAGGAAACAGACCCTTTTTTTTAAATAATAATAATAATAATAATAATAACAAAAAAAAGTTCTTTTGTAATTTTTCAGAATAAACGTCAGACCCCAAAGTCCAACCCGTCCTCCACGGCCAGACGAGGGAAACGACACAGGAACCAACAGAAAGTCAGAGGTTACTGGTTACTTCCTCACTGGCCGACCACAGACTGTGCGCATAGGGAGACAGGTCTCCTCTAGCATCACCCTGAACATCGGTGCACCACAGGGCTGTGTGTTGAGCCCCCTCCTCTTTTCCATCTACACTCTGGACTGCAACCCTACTCATGTCACAAAATAACATATTTAAGTTTGCAGATGACACACACACACACATACACACACAGTACTAAGGACACTTTTGCACAAGCCCTCATATTTATGTTTCATATCTTTGTTATTGTGGCCTACTGTAAATTGTCTCTTTTTCATTCATTTACTTATTTATTTATTTTATCTTTATATTTATAATTCTGGCAACTGGTGGACTGCTCCAAACAGAATTTCATTGTTTTTGTGCGATGACAATAAAGATTATCTTATCTTATCTTATCCTACTGTCAAAGACCTCCAGCTGCTCCACGTCTGCTCAGTGCCCGTCAGCCATTAATTTATGGAGAGCGGTATCAATTAGAGTATTGATAAGTATTGGTATCGATAAGCACTGTTGGTAAAATGCCACCGATACCCATCCCTGATTCTCAAGGAAAATGGCTGCCATTATAATCAACAACTTGCACTTATATTTTGTCTTCCATTTCATTTCGCCAGCTGCCGCTACAGCTTCCCAAAATGACTCATGACTGAAATGCATTCTGGGACACGGCTGTGTCTCCAAATTCTGCTGACAGATGTGGACCGCTGGATGCTCTGCACCGGGACAGCTGAAAAAGATTTTTCTTTTGCTTTGTCTGATGGGGACAGGGGAGCGGGAGGCGGAGCCTGACGGCCGCACAGGAAGTGATGCGTTTTACATTTCCAGTATGTTTGGAATATACGGCAGCAGGGGAGGGGAGAGACACTCAAACTCCATCGACAGGAAGTCCAAGGAAAATCTGCTCCTCTTGCAAAGTTTAAATGAGGCCGAGGATGAATCTGCATTCTGTTTGGATTCTGGGCTAAAAAACTCGCTCACTTTTCCAAATGTGGGAGATGTTGCTGTGGAAGAAAACCCTAAATATTCCCGCTAAACAGAGCGTCGGCGGCTCGGCCCAGACAAACACACTGCTGTAATGTTCTGGCAGCTGATCAGTCTGCTTCTGTATGGCTATAACAGACTGTGTGTATGTGTGTGTGTGTGTGTGTGAGTGTGAGTGTGTGTGTGTTAGGCGTGCCAAATGATTATAAATGACTTAAGGACACACGTTCACGCCAGTTTCACCCTGAAACACCCCATCATCATCATAGTCGTTGTCATCATCGCTGCTGCCTTCCAGGAAATACGATTCCTCCACATTAGGTGCGCTTGATTTAACCCCCTGCTGGAGAGACAGCTGGGCCGGGCCGGGCAGCGGAGGATCCGTCGGCACGCTGGTGTTTTGGTAGTAAAGCAGGTTAAATGAAGTGCGGAGTAAAACCGAGGAATTAGAGTGGGGGTGGCAGATTATTGGCTGGCTCTGTGCTGCTGGACCGGCCAATGAGCTGCCGCCGCCAGGTAAACAAACACAACAGGAGGCCCGGGGGACGCCTGCAGGCCGGCTGCTAGCGGCTACGAGGGAAATGCCGCCATGTTGGAGAAGTAACAACACAAAGAAAGACATTATTGTCAAAAAAAGATGTTTAGTTTCTAAGGGTGTGTTTGATTTTTACTGTGGGAGGGAGGGGAAAGTGGAGGCAGAGAGAGGCACCACCTCTCCAACATGGCTGCCCGTCCACAGCCGGCGGCGAAGGGATCAGAGATGGCCTGATGTCGCTGCAGACGCCTGTGCCCCCTGGTCGCAGCTTCTTTAGGGTCTTTGCTCCTTTGACTGATGTGACCTGGGGCTCTGAGCTCCTCCAGGCTCCAGGTCCCTGCTGCTGTCTGAGCGCTGGACTAAAGGCTGTTTGCTCCAGGCTCCTGGCTCTAAAGGCTTGGACTGAGTCTCTTCATGAATCCTGGCTGTGTTTTGGGCGTAACATGCAGTGAACCAATCAGAGCGCCGTCTCCCGTCCCCTCTAACAGCCAGGTGTGTCACACCTTGGTGGGCTGCTGTTATATTATGTAGAGTCCTGCTGGGTGTGGCTTTGCACCAGGTGGGAGGGAGGAGCCCTGATGTCCAGGTGACAGCCGGTGGCCTGATCCTCAGCCTGTCTTCTCATCTGTTTTGCTGCTCCACACATTTCTGTCTCTGACTGACAGTTTTTTTTTTTTGTTTTTTTTTTTACACTTTTTATTTTGTCTTTTACTCGTCTATCGGAGCGACATGCTGCTTCGCTCAGCTCATTTTCCCGCTCGCTCTTGACAAACTCTCCTGTTCTTCAGTGGCTCCGTAATGTTCCCCCCTTGAAATATTTTTTCAGCCAGGCTCCCCGTGGCCGGTGCAGCACTCCAACGTTCTCCTTGGGGGACGCGGACCCCCATTTGAGAACCTCTGGTCTAGTGTCCGGTGTGTCCTCCTCTCCTGTTTTGGAAAGTTCAATTTCTTTACTCTGTTGCTATGGTGACGGCTACCAGGGTGACAGTGTATCTTAAGGGCTCCTACATATTAAAGCCAATCAGATTCCAGGCTTTTTAAAACAATTATTTAAATGCCACTTGGAATTACATTTAAGACGAATTTTACAATAACCAAAATTACAACAAATAAACAAACAAACAAAAAAACAAAACTAAAAAGTTAATTAGAAAAAAACCTCTCAGATCATGAAGTCACAACTTCATGAGAAGAAAACTGAAAACTAGCTGTTCTCCTCCTCTGGGATCCAGTCAGAAGGAAATCCTGCTGGTTTGAGCCCAGAATCCCAATCTGCTCCTCAGCATCTGGACTCTGAAGAGACGTTGAAGAAAACAATCTGCTGATTCTGGGCTCAAATCAGCAGGATTTCCTTGTTAGATGTACCAGAGTATAAGAAAGATTAGCATGTGAAAAAGTATTTTACTGTTTTTTTTTTTTTTCTCTGGGAAATTAGTGCCTTAATAATCTCAGAATTTCCAAGAGGAGTTTTTTTTCTTGTAAATTTACTACTTTAATCTTGGAAATTGAGTTTTTTTTTTTCGTAATATTACCCTGCCTACACCGGCTCTGTATTTTTTTCCTCCCTACAGTGGCCCTGACACGTCGTCGTATAATGCAGACTTTAACCCCCGACGTTCCAGGGACATCTCCAGAAATTCAGGGATAATTCTGGTCTGGGGTTTATTGAGTCAGCCCTGAGCTAAAGGTGGGGACGTACACTCAGTGTCACTTCATCAACTCCACCTGTATAATCTAATCTAATCCAGTCCAGCTGTTGTACCATACAGTTTCCTCTCCTGCTGCCTGTAATGCTCAGCTTTCCTTGTTGTCACAGTAACAGAGGTGTTCATTCACTTCTATGTTCGGCACTGAGCTCATAGTTAGTGCTGCTGTTTCCACTATTATGTCGCCCCTCATTGTATATAAATAAAGAGGACAAAAAATTAGAAACCCCTCTCAGTATAATGCAGTCCAGTAGCAGACCTCTGCAATCTACAACCTCAGTAATGAACACAGAATTAAAGTGACACATTCTGCACAATGTCAACACAAACTGAACATTATAAACTTTGTTAAAAGGTGGACGTTGTGGCAGAGCTGCTGAGCTGAACTGGTCAGACTGGAATAAAGTGACACTGAGGGGCTGACGTTGGGGTCTTGGTCCAAGGCAAAGTGTAGACAGAGACAGAAAGCTGAACTCACCACCGCTACAGCTTTTTTTTTTTTTTTTTTTTGTCTGCTTTGATTTAAATCGACCCAAAACTGGGACAAAACTGATGCTCTGATTTGTTTAAAATGTTTTTTCCAGAGCCAGCGCCTTCCTCGGATAATGATTATATTAATACTGATGTGCGTTCAGAGCGCTGCTGCTTGTCACTCACATGCTGTTTGAGCACCAGGTTCTTCACTCCCTCCATGACGAACTGCGAGCCGGTATTCATCACTCTGGAAAACAGACTGAGAGCAGGGAGGAGGAGGAGGAGGACAAAAGAGGAGAGACAGAGGGGGAGAGATTCAGCAGGGAGGAGGAGGAGGGAGGAGGAGGAAGGTGGAGGAGGAGGACAAGGTTAGTCTGGTAGTCTGAAAACAAACTCCTCACAGCCTTTCAGCTCTAATGAATAAAAAGCTATTTGACTCTCACTGCCTCTAAAACTACAAATAACAGCTGTTACACTGACTTACCAACATGTATATTTCATATTTCTGATTTTACGCAGGCTTCTATAATCTATTTTGTGATTTTATTTTAGTATATTTTATTTTTTGTAGAATTTGGTCTCTCCTTGTTTGTGTCATTCTCAGGGAAAATTAAATTCCATTTTAAATGACAGTGACTTTGATATTTATATGGCACATTTTACTGACAGTGTGGTGTTACGATTTTAAAAAAAATAAGCTTTTCATTGTCTACTACTTCTTGTTCTCCATATATGAAAGAAACAAACTTAAAAAGCATTACCAGTGTGTAGTAGTAATGGTAATAATAATAACAATAACAATAATAATGCATTTTATTTCCAACACACATTTCATTAACAGGAAAATCTAAAAATCCTGTAGGTTATTATAAAAAAAAATGCATGAAGATTTAAAAAAAAAAAGTGGGCATTTTTTTTTTTTTTTTAAGTCAAAAGAAGATTTAACATGTTAATAAAAGTTTTACACGTCAATAAAAGAAAAGAACTCTTAACTCTTCAGGTTACATAAAAATGAAATAAAAATGGGGGGAAAATTCAAAATAAGAAATGCCTAAAGATAAAAACAGAAGGGAAAACAATATGAGAAAGTGATTAGAAATTAAAATAAATTGAAAAAAAGACAGATGAAGGAAGGTCTGTGGAGGTTTGTTTGAAGAGGTGATTTACACGATGAGAACAAATCGGCTGCCGGGGTTCAGGAGGTGAAGACGACAGACGAAGCGAGCAGTTTGTCTCCAAACATCCACGCAGCGTCCAGCTCTTACGAAACTAACTGCCTTTTTTTTTTGGTTTTTTCTCCAGGCTGGCAGACGGCAGCAGGTCCTTCAACAGACCAGCTCCTCTGCATTTTAAAGAAATTAAATGATGAGCTGGTGCTGAAACAGAAACCCAGTGTTTTGGAAATCAGCACTTTGAAACCCACAAGTGCCTGGGTGGCCCAACCACTCAACAAAACTTAATATTTATTTATGTATTTTAAAGGTTTTGGGGACATTTGTTGTTTGCATTTTCTTGTAAATTTTTTTTTGGTCATTTTACACCAAATACATTTTTTTTTTTTTTTTCAGTAATTATGTCGTAATTTTTGTAATTACAACACTTCTAAACATCATTTCTGTACTTTTGTTTTTCAAATTTTATGATAGGATTCTTTTAGGTTTAAACCAATTCTGTTTCAATGATTTAATTCCATTTTTTTTTAACCATGCTTTTTTTTTTTTTTTTTTAACATTTCATGGTAACTTTGTTGCAATTTTTTAAAACATTTCAAACATTTTTTTAAGTAATTATGTAGTAATTTTTTGCAATTTTGAAACATAAGCACAACACTTCTGCACATATTTTTTGGGAATTTTTGTACATTTTATGGTAACTTTGTTGTAATTTTTAAAACTTTTTTTCAGTAATTATGTGGCAATTTTCTTGTAATTTAATCTTTAACATAATTATAACACTTCTACACATAATTGGAATTTTTTTTTTTTTCTCCCAAAATTTTATGTTAGAATTCTTTTAATTTTAAACCAATTTTGTTTCAATGTGTTATTTTCATGTTTTTTTTTTTTTGTTTTGTTTTTTTTATACATTTCATGGTAACTGTGCTGTCATGTTTAATATACAGTGTTTGTGGTCAGTAATGCAGTGATCTTCGTTCCTGCTGCTCTCCACATGATTTGCGTCCTCGCAGAGAAACTCGCTCACTTTTGTTGGTGTTTCTGAAACCGACTCCTCGTCTCATTTCCACCGCTGGTTAGTGTCTCCAAGGAAAGTCGACCTGCTCTCTCTCTCGTTCTGTTTTTATTTTTTTGGTTGGGCCGGGCAGCTCGACAGGGCCTGCTGAGCGAGCGGAGGCTGCTCCTGGTTCAGTTTCTGTGTGTCACAGGACGGTTTGCTGCTGTTTTATGATCGTCGGTGTGATGCTGCGTTTCCACAGCGCCTCTCCCGCTGAAGAAGCCCGTCCAGCGATCCCAGCGCCTCAGGTGGTTTTTTATTCAGCTAACATCAGACATGCAGCAGGTTCAAGTCTTTAAATCACCTCTTTTAACTGTTTTTTTTTTTTCATGTGATATCTTATACTTTTATTTTTAAACATAATCCTGCCTTTTGATCTTGTGGTTCCTTCTTGTTTATAAATGGTTTTTACATTTTATTATGTTTGCTTTTCTTAGACTGCTGAAGCACTTATGCTCTGAAAACTTTTACTTTATTTTTTTTTTTTTTTGTACTTACCCCATGGGTTTGACTCCGCTGTTGCCATAATTGGCTGGGGCGGCGGCCATCTTGGTAAACGCCCTGGAAAAGACGACAAGAACCCAGGATGACTCAACAGGACTGGCTGCTCTGCATGAATTACAGCTTCATTTGTCATTTTTATAACCCTACCCTTAGACGGGACTGTGTCTGTCTAATTTTCTCAGACCAACACACAAGTAGAACCTGCTACTTTCACTCTGAACAGCACAGTGACGCTCTGCTGCTAATAAGTGGAGTTTGGGGGATGGATAATTATTGGCAGACTATCGGTATCAGCTGATATCAGCTTTAAAAAGCAATATCAGTATCAGTCTGAAATGAATTTTAGTGCAGATATCTGGATGGCTGTGAAATTTGGCAGAGTGACACCTTGACACAACTCTAACATTAGCAAGAGAACAAAACTAGCCTGGAGGTTTGTGCAAAAAAACAAAGTGATCTTTGGTTCAATGGGATGCAGAACACCTGATGAGGATGATTCACCACCATGTGGACCGGCGGCTCTTTTTAAAGTTTCTTTGATATTATGAAAACAGTTCAGCGAAATGTGTTTCTGGAAACATCTGAGGCACAAATAAACCCTGCAGCTGCCGAATCTGTCTTCAGTTCAGATCCACAGTTGTGCTTTTAAAAGCTTCTCGAGAGTTTCCAGCGGCAGCGAGTCGAGCCGGATGCCCCTAATTTGCATAAAGTAGCCTAGACTTCAAAGTTATGCAAATGTGGAGATGCCAATGCATGATAATGACTGATCCTGTGGGCGCTGCGCTGCCATTAGATCTGCATTTGTATTAGAGTTCTTACAAAAACACATCTGAACCAGGCTGTTATGGTTTGGGAGGATTCGATATCAGACATCGGTGTCGGCCTCTAAAAAATCAGTTCTGTGCATCCTCAGTTACTGCTGATGCACTCACAGCCTGTTACGCCAAGAAATCACAAGTTATTGGAAAAACCACACTATCTGTTTATTTTTACGTCCCATATCTTCAGCGTTCAGTGGCCATTATTAATACAAACATACAGTGATTTTACATTTCAGATTTTGCCTCAGTGAGTGCCTCAGTTTGGCTTTTTTTTCCCCCAAGGTCGTCTGCTGCAGCGAAAGACCTACATCATCATTTTGTATGGGTTAACATGCAGGTTAATCCAACGGAAAGAGTCGGGATTACAAACTATCGGAATTGGTGGAACTTGGCTCCGATAGCTGGACGGCGAGGTAGAAACTAAAATTAACCACAACCCGACACAAAAATGACTTTGTCCTGAGGCTAAGAGGACATGAATAGGTAACTGAAATGTTTCAAATATAAAAAAATAAAAGTTCAACTACTGTAAACAACAACAATGAAACAATCTTATGCAATAATGAACTTAATTCTGAAAAAGTCCAAAAATAAGAGTCAAATTATTGTTCCTGTAAAGACAAACTGTTTCCTCCACTACAATATGAGGCTGCACAGCTGGAACCAGTGACACTGAGGGGGGAAACGTCGCTCCAAAAACTTTACTTCCTCGATTATTTTTATCTATTTTTGTTTTACGATTTGTTCAGTTCCAGATTTTTTTTTATTAATTAATGTGAGTTTGATGTTTAGTGATCCAGATTTATTTATACATTTATTTAGGTATTTATTACTTTGACTTAGATGATCAGTCCAACAGTTTATTCAGTGTCTATTAAAGTCAAGTCATAGTTCATCTGCAACAGGGTCGATATATCAGCCGGTTAATCAGCTGTCAACTTTTTCCTGCTGCAAACTATCAGTATTTTATCAGCCATTAACAATCCACTGCCAGTTGACCTCTGATCTGATGGCTTTAAAGCACCTGGCTGACTGGCTGACTGGCTGACTGGCTGGCTGGCTGACTTACTTCCACTGCTTGATGTAGTTGAGAGGTGACAGGTCGCAGCCGGCGTCCTGCAGAGCCTTCTTGTACTGCTCCAGGTCGGCCTGCAACACAGAGCAGCAGCGTCTCACAGTGCCGTTCAACATGGCAGCATTAAATCACACACCGGCGCGTTAAAAAGACATTCTGCCTTCAAAACAGAGCCGAGGGCTTCAGTTTGAGATATGTCAGACGGCCAAAACTGCCCGAGGAAGAACGGAAACTGGAAGAACTGACTTCATGGTAAATAAGCTTTTCCATCAGGGGCTTCCAGGGGGTTTCAGAGAGAAACAAAAAGATTATCAGTTTGACTTCATTATTATTTCATTTATGGAAGCAGCAAAGTCAAAGGTGAAAGGTTCATGTGATCTTGGAGTCAGTGTGACCTGGCTCTTCATCGCCTGAAATAATCACTATAAAATTCAAAGGGCCAACACTTGTAATCTTCACTTTTTGTTTGTTTAATTTTAAATTTTAAACCAATTTAGTTCCAATGTTTTAATTTCACCTTTTACGGTAACTAATTAGTGGGCAAGCTGTTTGCTTGCACACTTACGTTATTCGACTTTTGGATTTCTTTCTTTACCCCGTTTTTTTGGACCGTAACTCCTCCTACAGCTTTCATTTCAGGCCCACACAATGAATTGGGAAAATGTGCGGCCTGATCGGGAATAGTGTGCTATTACTTTTATAAGGAATCCGACTCACGGAATTCTCAAAATTCCAATTTTCCTGAAAATTTAGGCCATAGGAAATGAATGGCCAAAACTTTGGAAGGCTCCAGGGCCCAGAGCTTTGGACCTGCGTCCACGCACCAAATACGAAAAATGTGCGTCTTATTGAGAAGAAGCAGGGTTTCGATTTTCAGACCGATCCGACATTCCGTTTTTCCGCAATTCCAGTTTGAAATCGGAATTCCAGACGCAATACACACTAATGGAGTTGAGCTAGAGTGGCATTCCTGGCATTCCTGAGCGGCTAGAGTGGAGCAGCCCTGAAAATTCGCCTAAAACTTTTGTCTTAAACTTGCTCTGCTGGCCACAATTTTCACTCCACATGCATATATTTGGGATCAAATTGTAGGAAAAATAGTTGTGCTTTGAAAAATGTAAATACAAAAGCAAAGTAGCTTCAACTTTTTAAACTGTGACCCTTAACGAGGCAGGAGTGCCAGCTCTCTCCCCCATAGACTCCCATTATATCTGGGATGCAAAGTCTCGGGAGAGAAGCATAAACACACACTTTTTTCAACTCGCCGTTTCTCGGGCATTTTGGGGAGTTGGAAAATAATTTGGACACCGTTTGAAAGCCCAAAGCGTTACCTTTCTCATGATACATTTTATTTTCTGCTCGGAAACCGCGCGCCGCGGTTACTCTTCCAGCTTGCCCACGCAGTTTCCCCAGAAACTGCACAATCCTCTAGTTATTATTTTATTATTACTATTATTATTATTATTATTATCATAATTTTTACTGCTACCGGTGTTCTAGTGTGCTGATTAATTAAAGAGCTCACTTCTTCCAAAAAGCCTGAGTGTTCTGTTCAGGAACAAAAGGATGAAGACAAAACAGAAGGGAAAACATAGGGAAATATCCACCGTTTGCAAGAAAAGCTCATAATCGAGTCAGGAATCATCATCATCATCGGCATCATCATGATCATCATCATTATCATCTTGGGACGTCTGCTTATGACACGGCTCAGGTTTTGAGAGCAGAATTATGTGTTTTTGACAAATGACTGCAAAACCTGAGCAGCGTTTTGGACTGAAAGCCTCCCTGCAGAGCTGCAGACCACCCAGCAGCTCGTCTTATAGCAAATAAGCAAGGGCCAGGCCAAGGTCAGCAGCAACACACCGCCAGGGAAATTACACTGAGGCCCCGAGCTTCATACATAAGCAAGCAGAGACACAGTTCGAGGAACAAAAGGCCCGAGTCGAGTCAGTGCACTTACAAAACTACATTTCCCATGAAATCCCCAATGACTCTGCCTTTTGTTCCTCTGCTGCCCTGCTGGTCGTCGGGGCCGCTTCGTATCTCAAACAGGCGGCAAGGTAAACCTAAAAACTTTCAATCTCAAGTCCTATGGATCAGATTCCTCTGATGGTGTAGCAAAAAATAGGGGGCTGGAGCAGGGCGGGTGATATTCTGAGGAAAAAACTCTGAATTTCCAAGATTAAATTTGTAAATTTACAAGAAAAAGATTTGGATATTCTCTGAGATTAAAGTGCTAAATTTATGAGAAAAAAAATGTATGAGAAAAAAATTAAGAAAGAAAGAAAGAAAGAAATTATGTGATTAAACTCATATTTACAAGAAATAACTCACTATTTTAGAAATAAAAAAAAAAAACAGAAAATTCTGAAAATCTCAGAATTTTCTTTTTTTCTCATAAATCTTTAGTCTTTTGAGTTCTTTCCTTGGAATATCTGCCCCCCTCACCCCTACAAAGCCCCTAAATCGCAGTCATAAATCAGTATCATCATAAATCAGAAATCAGGAATAGGTATAAACTCGCTTCAAGCTGAGACATGTAAGATTTGATGACTGAAAACTGATTTTTTTAGGAGATTTTTTTCGCAGTGTGCTGCCAAAGAGCCGAGGAACAAGAACAGATGAGTCTGCTGCGACCTCTGACCTCCTGACCACTCTGCACTTGAAATATTGGCGACGTATTAATTGAATCCTCATCCTGCTGCTGTGCTTATTCTATATGACATGAGATGTCAAATTCAGCGGTGTGAGATTGGCTGCCACGATGAATTTCATTCCCGCTGGTTTGAAGGGCGAGTTTCAGCATCACGTCGTCCTGAGGCTGTCGTTTCTGGGGCCAAGAGAAACTTCTGGAGGAAATGTCGGTGTTTATGCAAGGTAGCATGAAAACATTCCTCTCAATTCCTATTTCCTACCGGCTGCTAAGCGAGAGTGACGTCGTGTGTGCAGCCCGCAGGCTATCAACACACCGGACGGCCTGAGTTCCTCTTCAATAAGCCTGACTGGCGGCTGAGCGGGACCCACCGAGGAATTATGCAACAGCTGAGCCACGTGAGAGACAGAGACAGAGAGAGAGAGAGAGTGTGTGTGTGTGTGTGTGTGTCATTGTGTTTTCACAGGGTTGAAACCTCCACCACATCAGTCAGAAACTCTAGCAGCACCCTGGAGACTTTGGTCTGAATATTGGGACAGAGGATGATGGAGGAGAGAAGGGGTGAGAGAGATGAAAGGAAGCACTTGAAGAAGAAGAGGCTGAAAGATAGAACACAGGGACAAGAGGCCAAACGCTGGTCAAACAGGAAGAAGGATGACCAGAGATGACAGGAAAAGGGAGAGAGGTGGGGGTAATCCCAAGGCGAGCCGTCTCTCTGGTGGATGCAGATGAAAGCGGGATGAAAAAGGGAAGAGTGTAGCTCATTTCCTGGCGGAGGCGAGAGCCTGAACGCACCATCCATCAGCAGGGGAGGCAGAGGACGGAGAGTAGGTGAGAGCTGCCGGGAGGACGGTGGGACAAAGCCACAGATTTTACTGACAAGGTTGTGTTTTTAAAAAAGACGGCGTGTTAAAACAATCACACGGACAGGACGGAGCGTCTTCAGTCCAACACTAAGGCTTTAAAAACAATGAGTGAAGCCCAGTTTCCCAGAACTACAGTTTAAAAAGACCAAATATAGTCTCATTTCCCAGCACTAATGCTTTATAGCATGAAAAAGAACATGTTAAAACCAATTTCCCAACTCCTTGGCTTTAAAAGAACAAATTAAGAATCATTTGCCAAGCTTTAAAAACACCAACATAGCACAATGTCCGAATACTAAAGCTTTAAAAATAACAAATCTGTCTCAGTTTCCTAATACTTGAGTTTAAAAAGATCAAACAGAGCAAACTAATTTCCCAGTACTAACAGCAACTTCAGCCCAGTGCCCAAATGCTAAAGCTTTAAATAGACTAAGGCCATATTTCCTGAATGTTTAGAAAAAAGTCCAAATTAAATCATTTACAAATGCTTAGGCTTTAACATCAACTTAGTGTTCCAACACGAAAGCTTCAAAAAGACCAAGTGAATCTCAGTTTCCTAATGCGAAAGTTTAAAATGACCAACTTGAGTCCAATTTCTCAGTACTACTGCTTTAAAAAACTTAAGCCCAATGTCCCAGTACCAAAGCTTTAAAAACAGAGGGAAGCCCAGTTTCCCAGTACTAGCTACAGTTTAAAAAGACCAAATACAGCCTCATTTCCCTGCACTAATAGTTTAAAGCTTCAAAAGCATCAAGTTAAACCCAATTTCCCAAAAAGACCAAAATAAGAATTATTTTCCAATGCTAGGTTTTAAAAACACCAACATAGGCCAATGTCCGAAAACTTTAAAAATAAGAAATCGATCTAAGTTTCCTAATGCTTAAGTTTAAAAATGACCAAGTACAGCCGAGTTTCTCAGTACTACTGCTTTAAAAACTTCACTTAAGTGCAAAAAAAAAAAATCACAGTTACGGCCAGATTTCTCCAAAAATTAAGCTTTGCCCTGGAACAGGCAACCGAGTCAAAAATAAACAATATCACATCTCGCCCTCTGTCCCCCGGTACAGGAGTGCACTCAGGGCTGCCCTCTTTCAACTTGGTTATTTTCCCTGAATATCAGCAACCTCAAATACCCATCAAAATTCTATTAACATCTATAAATATGCAGATGACACCACCATCATTGGCCTCCCTTCCAACAACAATGAAACCCAGTACCGTGAACAAATACACCAAACCGTTACCTGGTGTTCAGACAACAACCTCCTACTTAACCCATCAAAAATCCAAGAAATAATCATTGATTTCAGGCAAAAAGCGCACCACAAAAACACCCCTGCTCATCTCTGGCGAGTTTATATCCACCGCAAACTCATTCAAATTTCTTGGCACTCTCATAACAGCAAAAACCTCAAACGGAACACCAACACAGATCACATTATCTAAAAAAAAAAAAAGCCCTGCAAAGACTAGATTTCCTCTGCCAAGTCAGAAAACTCAAAGTAGGAGAACATCTTCTGCTCTCCTTCTACTAGAGCTGGGATGATGATGATCTCCTCTAGTTTGTGTGTGTAAAGTCTGTTGAGGCTGTGATTACACAAAATCTGAAGTCAAGCTTTAAAAACACCAATTAGACCCAGTGTCAAATGGGTGTAAGTTGGTGCAAATTAAGCACAATCTGACATTTTAAAAGATGAACTTGTCCTAACTTCCTGGTATTACCACTTTAAAAGACAGAATCAAGCCTAATTTCCATCATATTCGGGTTTTATGACGACCAGCTTCAGCTCTCTGTCCTGATGCTGATGCCAGTGACAGCAGACAACCCATCATGCTTTTTTTTTTTTTTTTTTTTTAGGTTTTTTTGAGTTTGGCATTTTAACGCGTCTGAAGTCATCTGTCAGTGAGGTTGTTCAAGGGGTAGAAATCATGTTTTTATTGCCTCACAGCACAAAAGTGGAAACAGCACATCATTCTAGATGGAGGACTGATAAGGTTGTTAATCAATACCAATGGTTTCACAATGACTGGAAAGCCAGACATCTCCCACTGAGATTCAAGATTTTAAAATTCGCAGCTGATTGACCAGCAGGTTTACTACACACGAAATCCCTTAAATTTCCATTTTTTTCCAACACTTGAACAGCCCCAGGGCCTGATTGATTTTACTGCATGATACTGAGTGTGAAAAATCAATTGTAATGAACAATAATACAGCCATACAGCCAGACGCCTGGGCTGCCGTATCACTGAGTGCTGTCAAAGGCTTTGGGATCCTGGCAGACATTTGAGGCCTATGAAAAGGCTCTTTAGGATTTTGAACTTTTCTGCTCTTTACTGTATCAAAAATCTTGATAATAGTACAGCAATTTGGAGTTTGTGATGTCCTATGTGCTATGTTCAAGTGTTGGAAAAAAATGGAAATTTAAGGGATTTCATGTGCAGTAAACGTGCTGGTCAATCAGCTGCACAACAAAACTCAACTTTGCAGTAAACCTGCAGCATCAGTCGCAGCTTGTAATTTAATAAAGGATGTGAGAGGTTTTTTTTCCCCCAAAAGGAACTTGGCACTGCGGCTCGGTCATCTTTGTTCGATCACTCACTTATAATCACATTACAAGTCAGCAACAGCCAAGATGCATTTCGTAAAGCCTGTCCAGAATGTGGCTGTTGGCAGTGTGATGTGCCTTCAGGACATGAGTGCAACTGACTAAAAACAATCTGTCGAAAACATTTCCACTATTTACTAACCCACACTTTGTGATGTAACTGTCCCTTGTGTCTTTCTCGGGCGAGTTTCTGTGCAGAAACCCGGCTGTGATGCCAGAGGAGAAAACAGAAAGTGGGCACGTCGTTGGGAGTATCTGTGGGTTCTTCTCATCACAGATGTTTGCTCGACTTCATCCAAAGGCTTCTCTGGAAAATCTCAACAGGAAGCAGTGCCTTCCCAGAACCACCTCCCATCTCTACACCCAACAACACTGATGAGAAATCATCCCAGTCCTAAGATTCCCAGTAAGACCCCACTGCCAGTAAACAAGTGTATTCCTGCAACTAAGCTGGGCTTTTGCCTGAAAGTCCCCAAGAAGTGACTTCACATGACCTCTACTTCCTGTAAAAGAGAGCATCTTAAACAGTAAGATCATCCTGCACAAGTGGCTCTATATTAAAATTTCAACCAATAAACCTAACAAATCTGTAAACATCCTCTCTCATCCACCTGTCCCTTCAAAGGGACAGGTGGATGAAACTGAGATCCAGTGAGTTTGCACCTGCAAATGATCCTTCTCTGCACCATATCCCGTCCAAACTCCCTGTTTCAACAGAAAATACATCGAATCAAGAGAGTAAGAGTCCATTTCATGGGGTCTTTAACTGAGTGGAGGTTATTGGACATTTTAAATGTTACGTAGAAACCTACAGGCATCTAAGAATTATCGAAGCTGACTTATTTCTGATCTGCTCTCTGGTCTTAGGAAACCAGGCTACGGTTAGACAGGAAGCTCAAATCTGATTTTTAGGCATCTCTGACACAAGACAGATATTTCATCTCCACTTTTTTGGCGTCACATGCTGTGACTCAAGAAGCAGCAACCAAGCAACAGACACAAACATAACAACGAAAAAGTATAGGAAGCCAGAATCAAAAATGGAAAACCAAAGGTGTTTGCTGCTGACAGCCAATATAGATATGCTGGTAAAATAAAGGCTGCTACAACACAAAAATCTGATGGGATCCCTGGTTCACTGCATTGTGGACTGAGCCTCGATAACAGACTGGAAAACAAATCACTGTAGGAACAATCCCTACACTGCAGCAACAAATTACAACTCTAGATCAAAAACTATGGAGCTGCTTTTGTATTTTAATTTTGCAGCAGGTGAAAAAAAATTGAGGCAGGGATTTTAAACTGTTTTTTCTCAAAGTGAAACAGACAGATTTTGGATTGCTGACAGAGGAAGGGAAAGGTGAAGAATTTGGGAAACAGGAAAAAACTAATTTTTCACACAGGCTTTTCACACTTAGACCATTTTCATTTCAGTCACAAAAGAAACGAGAATTTGCTGTCCTCATCAGATCGGCACTAACAAAATGACAAATAGACACACCAAAAAAAAGCCAGGCAGATCATTAACGCGCAACACTGGTCAGTATTTTTGAAAAACCACGGCCAGCTTGGTGCTGAAACTTAACTGGGCTGCAGGTCTACTTGTTCTTTTCTTCCAGTCCATGAGTCTTATTTGTCTGAGCAACAGATTTAAGCTCTGCTATGGGCAGCAGCTTGCAGAGGACACCACCGACCACTCATCTGGACCCAAGTTAAACCAAATATCTACAAACAAATATCTATCCTCTTTGGTTAACTCTGTCACTTCTGACCTTGCAGATGGCATGACCTTTGACCTGGAAAGTGACGGTATTACAGGTGCGTTCAATAACCAGAGGAAAAACCTTTCTCGGCCCCTTGGCTTGAGAGTATCAAAGGGAGCATTGTGCAACTGTGGTTTTAAATTAGCCTTTTACTCAGTGACAATATTCGTTTCCAGGAAGTAAACAGTGAATTCCAAAAAATTCCAGATGCCTGCGAGTAATCCTTTTCAGCGGAACGAGGTTCTGATAGAAACTGCCACAAATTAAACCACAAAATGTCACGTCACCGTCTGAATAATCTCCGCCCGCCCAAAGCTTCTACTCCATCTAATAACACAGTCATTGGTCCCATAAAAACACCGTGCACTGCTCTTATTCCTTTTTTGCACTTCTCTTACAGCAACTGTCAACCCCTGGCTGCTAGTAAAGCCGGTGATCTAGGAAATGAAATGTGCTTTTGCTGTGCTGTACAGATGAAAACCTGTCAGATGTGGAAAGGCGTGGCGTTCGCCGCATCTTACCATAAAGAGTATCCAACAGAAACTGACCTCATATAAACAGGTTTTAAAGTGTTGAAGGTAAATTATGGGCGGAGGGACTTTGCCAAAGTTCAATTTGTTGTCCTGGAACAACCTTTCTCTCCGTGTTGACAAAACTAAAGAGAACATTTTTTTTTTTTTTTAATTTTAGGGCGTCCAACAACATTTGGCACATCTGTGTTGAATATGTTTCTTAAAATTTCAGGGTGTTAATTTTTCAGACTCCTGGTCTTTTAATACCAGCTACGCTCTTCTTTATAAGGAGCAGAAACTGTACGTTCCAAGATTCCTGAAGAAATTCGGGACACCTGACTGTAGATCATGGTGGCATTTATGAAATCTACCAGTGGGGAGAAAGCAGCACGTGAAGGGAAGGAAGTCACATGATGCCTGGTTGTTCGTTGGCAAGACAGGCCACTTTTGCTGGGAAAGCTGGGGGGTCAGCTGTAATGGTGACTTTAGCTCCAGTATCTGTGAAAATAACTGCACTGCTGCTAGAAACTACTGTTTCCTATTCTGCAGAAAATATGTATATGTGTAAGTACAATTTTATATAACACAATGATGATGATGCTAGTGTTAAACCTAACATCAGCTCATGTAAAATTAGCTAATGAGCAATGCTAGTGAAAGCAAATATTTTCACATCTGTTGCAGCAAAATTCACCCTTAGAGCTGGCCCCAGCTCTTCTAGTGAAACTGGACAGTTTAGTGAATGGACAGCAAGGAGTCATGTGACTTCCACCGTGTCTAGCCAGGTCTTTCTCAAGAGAGTCAGACTTTCCACAAGCACCTTGATTTACATTTACAGAGTTATAACAGAATGTTATGACCAGGGGCATCCATGCGCGGTTTGACAACTCTTCACCAAATAAGATCAGAAGCAAACAAAAAGGATAAAAATTATATGAGAGACCAGATGCTCAGCACTGCCACAGCTTCAGGATATCTACACCACCTGCAGAAGGAAGAAAGCCTGAAGCATCATCACAGACACAAGCCACCCAGCATGCACTCTGTCTGGAAAACAGTCCCCCCGCCTGAAATTTGTCTGTTGTATCTCTGTTAACATACGACTAGGCAGGAATTGCTTTTGAATGTACATGGACCTCTTTCAGTGTCTATGACATTTATGCTGAACTTGAGTTCAGGACACTCAAACGAAGCAAGCTTCCCAAAAGCAACTTGGCACTTCGGTCAGGTCCTGGCTGTTTACAGGCCGTGGGCTGGTCTGTGTACGGCCAGCAGATGATGAGAGTGGCAGTAAGTTTTATGTGTCTCAGTTTAGAGAAGCAAACTTGTCCTGTGGGTCCAGCAGTGACAGCTTGAATCATCGCTCTTTGATTATTGCAGTTCAAGAGAACAAATGAGATGCCAGAGCCAGCAGATGCTGGTTTTGGTTAGGCCGGTGCAGCAGTGGTTTAGTGAGTCTAAGTGCACCGCTGATTCATGATGACATGAGTCTGATTTGCCACGGATCAAAAAATAATGACAGGGCCAGCAATGAGCTGGTCCAGAAAAACAAAGATCAGCGCAGGAGTTTGGAAGCACAGATTTTGGTGAGTTTTTTTTTTTTTTGATGCTTTTGGAGTCGTACCAAAGCAGGCTGGTGAAATATTTGCACTGCTGGTTTGACATGAAACCACACTGCATGACATGGAACAGGTTTGGATGCTGGCACAGAGCAGGTTCTTGTTGGAGAAGTCAGACTTTACCTGTGAGGGTTATTAGTAATGATTTAGTTTCTCTTCAGTCTGAACTGCAGGCCATTCAAATTTCAGTACGAGACAAAACCGGAAGCTGTCTTGACACCATGTTCAACAAAATGCCTTCACCTTGGAAACCAAACAAAGGCAGGAGATTGGAGATTGTAATGCTAGCTGTGCATAGCTAATTTATTATCAACACTTCAAACCAAGATGGAATGGATGCTGATAAAACACTGATAAAACCAGCCAAACAAGACACGGTTGGACATAAACAATACATCAGCAGCTGCATGCAGCTAGCCAGCCTTGGACAGGCTTCCACAAGTGGCTTTTAAGGTTACTTTCCGTCAGATACATTTAAGAAATTCCTCATTGGATATCCAAATACAGTGTCCTACACATGGAACCTTAAAATTAAATGGGTTCTTTGAGGAACCAATTTCCATACTGATGAATAATAAAAGTTCCTGCAGGCACCTTTAAGAGCTCTGAGGAACCTCTGAGTTTTTGGAGGAGTTGCTAGGTTCTTCAAGTAACCTAGATGTTCTCCTGGGAACTGCTAGGACTTGACTGCAAAGATGATGCGGATGTGGGGAAATGACAAAACAGGCAGCAGCTTCTGGACGTTGTGGTAGCCATGTGTCTGTCTGTAGAGACTAGGGATGATTAGTTATTACTGCGCCAGTCATTTTTGCGAGGTCTTTTCAACACTGACAAAAAGCAGAAGCTCCTGCTGAATCCTTTTGCTGAATTCTGGGACTGCAACATGAACTGTGAGCCAGCAGAGTTAAATACACACTACATTTCTTTTTCGCCCTTTAAAAATGTTAGGCTAACACTGAGAATATGCTCGGTTTGGAGGGAATACTGTAGCCAATGAGAGGGCAGTATTCCTGGCCAATGAGCAAGATGGAGGCGGGTCTTCAGTTCAGTGAACGCCACCCAGTCACACACAGGCGCTAACATGGGCCATTCTGCAGAAATGGCTTTTTTAATGGATGTTTTTTTGGTCTTTTGGTTTAAGACACGTGTCGAACTCAAATGAAAGATTGTTTTTGCTTTCAAATCGGCCATAACACGGATACTACAAACCCCAACATGCACTGCAACGTCCTGCGCTAACAACATCATGAAACACCTCTGCACCCCGGCCTCCTCCTGGCGAGCTCCTCAGCAGCCCACATCGCTTCCATCAAGACAGATATTAGCCAACTAGCTTGTTAGCAAGCCTCCCAAGAGCAACATCACAACCAAAGTGGAAAACAGGTGTTTTCAAGACAAGAGGGAGGAGTCAACCTGCCGATACTTGGATGTTTGTCTTTTGAAACACCATATTACTGATTTAACATGAAAATATACGTTTTATTTGTATTTGTTTGCGTGCCAGTGATGTGCATGTGTGACTGTGGTTTTCTCTTCAGCGAAACGTCAGTTATTTGGTTCTCTTTGACTCGATGTGATGAAACTGTAAGTTTGGTTTTTGATGACCTTGTTTTGTTTTACATAAAGACATTTTTGTGGATAAAAGATTCACGCAAAGTTTGTATTTATGTATGAATCGTTATTTTTGCACAAGACATAATTTGATCAAAACAGTGACCGCTTTGGGTCGAAAGTGTTCAACTAATACATCGTCTCTGTTTGGCCCTCAAGTTGTTTGTGATTTTTTAATTTGGCCCCTGTAGTGACTGAGCTTGACCCTCCTGGTTCAGGATGTAGTGAACAGGCGACTGCAGAGCTGGTGACTCTGCACGAGGAGTTTGAGAACTGGAAATTTATGCTTTCGTCTCCTTTTTGCTGCAGTTTGTCGCAGTCGACGGCCAGCTCCATCCGAACAGAAACGGCCACAGTATCTGGAAGCTTCACTCCCTGCGAGGCTTGAGAGGAGAATTTTTCAGACAACTTCAGGTGAGCAAATAAACACAAAACTCGTCCTTTTTTGGATGAGATTCTCTGCACTGCCAGAGGAATTTTCGGAAACAACGTCACTAGTTTGGAAATTTGGAAATTTGGAAGAATTAATATGAGGCTTTCAGTGCTGACTGGCGGGTCGGGAGGCCGACAATGTCTCTGCGGCAGAGAGAACAGGCCAATCACAGCAGACTGTGAGCGGCGTATTTCACTCGGCGACTTGTTTGGAATGGAGAGCTGGAAGTCGGAGACGTTCGTGTTTCTGGAAGTGAGAGTAAATCAGACGAGGAGCTGCAGCAGCAGACAGATATAAAATATTAATAACAGCAACTCCTCATTCAGCATTTTTCCCAAAGAAATAAGTGGCATCGTCTGTCCTGTACCTCAAAGCAACAGCCGGGCCGCCTAGCAAGCTGTGTGTGAGCGACACCCAACCTTTACTGGGTGTAAAGTCACTCTTTTACACTCTTGCGTCTGTTTTGCACTCGTTTTCTCACTGCAGTGTAAAGCACTTTGAGCTACACCTCCAGTATGAAGGGTGCTGCATAAATAATTATTCTAAAAAAAAAAAAACTGTATGAGGGTGATGAATTTTATAATTGCTAAATTACCAGAGGACCCCAATCTCTCAAAAAATAGGGTGAAATTATTTTTTCGTTCAAAAAACAAAAAGAAAACAAAAACCAAAACAAAGCAATTAATGATAATGATAATAATGATAATGAATAACTAAATAAATAAATGAATAATATTTAAAAAATAACATAAAGAAAATATTTCAAGCAGGAGAGGGTTAAATAATGGTCTCAAGTCCAATTTGCTGGATGAGGAACATTGTACAATGAGTGTCTTTCTTTTTTTAATTAGTCTTCCATCCAACTTTCCCTGCTTCATTTCATGTGCTGGACCTTGTCCTTTCCCTCAAGACACACACACACACACACACACACACACACACACACACACACATCACTGTACGTGGTATATTAATTCTCATGTCAAGTCATGATGTTGTGGTATTTACAACCGAAAGGCAGCATGTTTGAATCCCTGTGTTGCTATAAACACACAATAAACCTGTCAGCACTCACTGGACACACACACACACACACACACACACACGCACACACGTACCTCAGAGGGTGCTTGCTGTGCGGTGATGTAGTAGATGAGGAACAGTCGCATTTTGTCTTCAGGAGTTCCAGCTGGGAAACCAAACAGACAAACATACAAACAATCGCTCTGTGTTTGATCCAGATGTGTGTGTGTGTGTGTGTGTGTGTGAGTGCATAATGCTTTCATGAGCTTATGAAGGCCACATGTCCTCAGAGGAGCACACAGTGTGTTTGTGTATGAGACTGCACGACAGTTTAAAAGGATAAATCCTCTGGGAGCCTCGGCCCCTGTCGGGTCTCATCGCTCTGTGAGCTCAGGACTCGCTTCTCTGAGATGCTGCTCACTTCTCCTGGTTGTTTACTTCCTCTGCAATGCTTCCAGGAATGCCTATTGATAACTGTTAACGTGTGTGTGTGTGTGTGTGTCGTACCGTCGGGGTCACTGATGATATCCAGCAGTGATTTGTCTAAGGTGGATTTGCTCATCAGCTTCTCTTCGTACTCGAAGTAAACATCCAGTTTACGGCTCTGAGGGAGCAAACACAAAGTCAGTACTGCGATTCTACAAAGTACTGTGATTTGATATTACAAATTACTGCGCTTTATGTTTTTTTGGATTGTCCTCTAGTTAGTGGTTGTTAAGTTTCATGAGGCTGTCAAGTTGTTGCAGAAATGCAGCTCAGCTCTGTGTGTGTCAAGTTATTCTTCATAAATCTGCGGAAAAAAAAATCAATTCAGTAATTAAAAAAAATGTTTTGGCTGATAGTGGAACTGGCTTTTTTCACAGTTTGCTATTTTGGAACCTCGGCCCTATTCACAGATCATCTGGCGTCATCCTGAGCCGCAGAGAGCAGCTTCAGTATCGATGCTGATATCAACGAGCTGCTCCAACAGCATTTTCAAAAGTCACTGGGACTTTTAACGCTTCCGACAAAAGCAGGAATAAAACCAGCTCTGATTAAAATAAAAAAAGAAACAAAAAAAAAAAAAACAGACGATGAATATCACTGCAGCACGGCTGTGAATGGCCCGTGTTCACACTGAGGCGTGTGTTAGGCTGATAAAACTCGCGGTCGGTCGTGAGCAGGTGTGTGCAGGCGTGTGCAGGTGTGTGCAGCTGTGTGCAGGTGTGTGCAGGCGTGTGCAGGTGTGTGCAGGCGTGTGCAGCCGTGTGCAGCCGTGTGCAGGTGTGTTGCGTGTACCTTGATGTGGTCCAGGACTGCCGTCGCCACGTTGGTGTGAAGGTCGATCAGCCTCTTCTTCTCCAGCAGCTCGGGCAGGGAGCTGCAGGACACGACATGAGGAACGTTAGGAACCCACAGCCTTCAGTCTGCTGCCGCCTGCAGCGCCCTCTAGGGGCAGGAAACTACAACTTATCAATAACAGGTTTCCTACTGTCGTCACTTTGTGCAGAGCGTCGTGACAACTGCAGATTTTAGCAGGTGAGCTCTACAACACTGTTGCCGAGGAAAACATTAGCTGGCATATAGTTAGCGAGGAAAAATGTGCCCTCACTGCTGACAAGCTGTCCAAGCTCTGCCCTCACAAGGTAAAAGTAGTAGCTCCCTAACTAGTCAGTCAGTTGTCAGACGGCAAATCAAAGAAAACAGGAAGCCAGCCTGTCAGTTAAATCCAATCTAACAAGGTCTGTCAACGGCCCGGTCCAGTGATCAATCTTATTTACACAGTGTGACCAAATGCCTTGAACCCATATATAACATCCATTATATATCAGAAATGTTTTGCTCAAAACATAATTTTTATGAGGGATGAAACTCAAAATAAAATTGATAATTGATGGAAAAAGAATGACTAAAGTGTCGTTGATTTGTCGAATGCATTCCTAAGTCATAAAATGTTTTAATAAGGACTTGAGTCATTCTTTTTCCGTCGATTATCAATTTTATTTTGAGTTTTATCCCTCATAAAAATCACAAATATGTTGTTTGCTATTGGAAAACCTGAGCTAACATGATCATAGCCACAAAAACATTAACTAACATGTTGTTGGCTTGGAAAACATTAGGTAAGATGTTCACTGTTGAAAAAAAACATTAGCTAACAAGTTGTTAGTTAAAGGAAAACCTGAGCTAACAGGATTATAGGAAAAACATTAGCTACCATGTTGTGAGCTGGGAAAACATCAGCTAGCATGAAGAAAGAAGAAACCGCTGTTTTTAACGCGTTGACCGTCCCTTTAACTCAGGGGAGTCAAACTGCTGCCGTGGAGGCCGAGAGGCTGCAGGTGAGTCACTGGTCACCTGCAGGCCGAGGGGAGGGGCTGACCAGTGAAGTCGCCTGCTGGAGTTTTTGGTTGGAATTAGTGTTGCAAAATTCCCGGAATTTTCAAAGTTGGAAAATTTCCATGGGAATTTTTGGAAATTAACGGGAATTAACGGGAATTTATATTCACTGCATTCACCCGGTCATATACATGTATACATAATAAACATTTTGGTTTGTTATAAGCAGATATGCATGCAAACATGTTACATTATCATGAATTTCCAGGGAATTTTCGGGAATTTTCCCTAGCTGAGTCAAACTGTGCTAATTCAGGCATAGGACTGTGTGCAGTACTATTGTTAAGGTGTGCCGGTTTCCATTTCCAAAATGGTGATATTTTGGAACTTAAGTTAGAAGTTACTTTAAGTTAGAAAAACAAAAACAAAAACTTCCAAAATTCCCAATCTTAAATTTCCATGGAAACTTCTTAAAAACCTCATTCAAATTGATGACAAGAAAAAAAAACCAAAATTCCCGGGCCGAATTTTCCCAGGAATTTTCGGAAAAATTGAAAAAAAGGTGACAGCAAAAATCTTCTGAAAATTTCCAATATTCCAGAGCGAAAAATTCCCATGGGAATCTTCGAAAACTTTCCGGGAAATTTACCGGAAACTTTCCACCCCTTTGCAACACTAGTTGGAATGAAACCCTGCAGCCTCTCGGCCTCCACGGCAGCGGTCTGAGTCCCCGGCTTCAACCGAACACACCGGGCGTCGACTTCGCCGCCGGCTGCCAGCTCCACCGGCGCTCAACGCGACCCCAGCCCGCACGTCACGCCGAGCTCTGAGACTTCAAGGTAATTTTATTTTCTCGACACTGCAGACCTCCCCTTAGGCCCTGGAATAATGACTCTCTCATATTTTCACAGTTAAGGCTATAAAATTTAAGTCTAACGGTGGAAATCACATTAATTGTTCCTTGGCCCGCAGCCGATCTACCCGCCAAACTTCATGGAAATGTGTTAGAAGCTTTTTTGGAGAGCCTCGTGACAGCTGGAGGTGAGAAGAAAAGCTCCTTGGGTGGAAATAAAAACATCATGTCACATTCAGAGTCAAAGTTACTATCATCAGTGCGTCTGCCAGCCTCATCCAGTGGATTTAACACTTTTTCGACGAGCTTTCCGGTGCCAGCCGGAGTGAAACATAAAAACAAATTCACAACTCAAATAACCGCGTATGAAAACAGCCGTATACCTATCAGATTATAAGCATGGATGTTATATTTTCTGTTAATCTGTCAGCACATCATGCAGGCTTTCATTTATTTCTCAGTAACTTGTGACATTTAATTCCACTCTGACATGGTCTGGTACTGACACCGCCGTGTGTTTACACAGCCCCTCGCCGCTCAGCTCTTATTTAGATTCCAGTTTTGTTTTGCTGGATCGTATTTCTGTTTGCTGCTGTTACAATTTCCTCTCTTGGATCATTTAGGTTTCGTCTCTTCTTCTGACGGAGCGGCTTCGTCTCTGGAACAACAGCAAACCGAGAGACCGCAGCATTCTTAAGACCCCTCAGCTGAAAGGGCTATTTTAAACAATATTCAAGAGCAACAGCGTTGGGGGTAACACAAGTTACACAACCTTTCATGGAAAATTATCATCTGAGTACTAGAATAGTGATTTACTGTTTAAAATGAATCTTACTGTAACCCCTTACTGTCCCGGCCCTTTCTTAGACCCATTTGGGGGCTGGTCATAAACCTGGAATAAATGTTGTGTTTTTATCAGGCGCCTATTAATTTTTTAATTGATTTTGAGTGTATGAGGGTTAGAACATTATGATGGGAGTGTATGAAGCCATTCCCATGTTCAGCTATGTGTTGCAGCAGTTTTTTACATTTGTTAAGCAGATTTGTGCTTTAAGGCGGTGGCTAACACTTTAATCTCAGAGGGGCCTTGTGCATCTCAGGTCGACTTGTGGGTTTCTGACGGAGGATTTGACTTTATTAAAGGGGGGGGGGGGCAGCTCTGGGAGATAATTCCCCCAAACACTTTTCAAGACCCTTCAAGGCCTCGACTGTCAATAACTGGAGACACAGAGCCGCTTCTCCCAGTACCTGACAGCTGAGGTGAGTTTGGCCGTGTTGTCTGACAGCATGCTGATGGCACCTTCATCCTCGCCCTCCAAACCCTGGACAGACAGACAGACAGACAGGCAGACAGACAGACAGGCAGACAGAGAGAAGTTTTAAAACCAGTATATCTACACTGTGTCTGTGTGTTGTGTTAAACCACTAAATGATTTCAGAGCCTCTTCACTGCAACAACCAAAATCTTACCAAGATTATTTGTCTTATTTCAAGTCAAAATGTCTTATTTCTAGTCAAAATATCTCATTACACTTAAAATAAGACATGATCACCTCAGAAGTAACTTGTTTTTAGACAATTTTCACTTGTTTCAAGTGAAAATTCACTTGAAACAAGTGAAAATTTGCTTGTTTCATTAGCAAAATTTGCCAGTGGAAAAACTGAAAATTCACTTGAAATAAGTGAAAATTAGCTAGAAACAAGAAACAAATTCTGCCAATGAAACAAACAAATTTTCACTTGAAACGAGAGACAATTGTCTAAAAACAAGTTACTTCTGAGGTGATCATGTCTTATTTTAAGTGTAATGAGATATTTTGACTAGAAATAAGACATTTTTGACTTGAAATAAGACAAATAATCTTGGTAAGATTTTGAGTTTTTTCAGTGTTGACAATCCTCAATCTAACCTGTGCCTTGTGGCAGGGGGTTACCACTTTAATCTCAGAGATTATCCCGGGTTTTCTCTTGTAAATTTACCACTTTAATCTCGAGTTCAAAACACCCCAAAACGATGTCGTACCATCCTGTCCTGTGAGCTTCACTGAAACAGATTTTACACAAACTGATATGAAACGTAAAAAAAAAAAAAAAAAAAAAAAAAGCGTGTCAACTGAAGTCAAGATGGACGCGCTGAGACACGTGCTGTGAATGTGTGTGTGTGTGTGTCTCACCATGATGCTCTTGAGGCGTTTGACCTCGTCCTCCTGCGCTCTGTAGGTGTCGAGCTCCTCCTGCACCGACTCCGCCACCTCCGGGAACGGACTGCAACACACAGCCAATCACAACGCAGCGTCTCGTCAGCCTCTCTTCCTGGTCAAACAAGCCTACCGAGTATTTCCTGCTTAAAAATGTCACGTGAACGCGATTTGAAGTGGAAATGTCTGAATTATGATGCAGTGATTAAACTGAACAATTCTCAATGTGGTGGAAAAAAAGCAGAAAGATTTTATTTTTTCAACACAATTAACTATGGACCTTCAATTTTTATGTTAAAGCTAAAAGAAATGTCTGCTTGTAGATCCTTAGAAAAACTTACTTATTTTATTCTTACCAAGTCTAATTTGTTTTTAATGCATTTTGTTTATTTATATTTGATTTTATCTAAATGTTGTGTTATATTGTTATCATGTCTATTATGTCTTCTGGGTTTGATTTTCTGACAAAGGGGAAGTGAACGCAGCGCTGTGCAGCCGTAAACATGGACGTCCTGGATGTCGGATTTTCCCATCAGCGCATAAACGCACCAAGAGCCCGGCGAGAGGCCGCAGCCAATCACAGCGCTCGATACTGGGAATAAAACTAAAACTGAACTGTAGTCATGAAGCTCCTCAAGTCTGCGCTAACCTCTCCACTGGCTCATGCTGCTCCTTTAGCCCCTCCCCCTCATCCTTTAGCCACTCCCCCTCATCGTTCCCGAGCATATTGTAGCCCCTCCCGCTCATCATGCCCCCACCCCCGTCCTTTAGCCCCTCCCTTTACCATTTGGCCACTCCTCCTCATCTTGCCCCTTCCCTTCTTCCTTTAGCTCCTTCCCTTCATCATCTTGCCCCTCCCCCTCATCGTTGGCCCCTCCCCCTCCGGCACTCACCTGCCCTTGTGTTTCTGCCAGAACTTGTCGGCGGCGGTGAGGTCGTAGGTCTTCCTGCTCTTTTTCTTTGGTCTGGCCCCAGCAGGAGATGGCTCCGCCCCCTGCCCCTCCTCCATCATCACCCTGTTCAGGTGGAAGTCCTGGTGTACACACACACACACACACACACACACACACACACACACACACACCAAGTCATTTAACATATCTCAGTGACCGTGTCGCTGAGTGTGTGACGCTCGGTGTGTGAGTCTTCGCTGCTGGACGCTCGAGGGCGGTTTGGCCTGTTGGTGGCGCTGTGGTGTGCCAGTCAGTTTCATTTTGTGGAAAGACCTGCATCCATTAAAGACAAAAAAAAGAAAAAAAAACTATTTGAAGCAGTCAGCTGTCCAGGCAAACAGCAAACGGGTGCTGGGAGGACAAATCAGCTGACGTCTCCGTCTTCATTTAAACGACAGCAGCTAGGTGAGCCTCAGCATCTAGACTCAGGTGTGACACCTCAGGGCCTCCAGCCAACAGAGGAAGAGCAGTTTGGTTTAGTTTTTTAATTTAAGTTAATGTCCGACATCAAAACAATTTAACCCTTTGAGACCTGACACACTGACTGACTGGATTTCTGTCAATAAAATGCAGGGAGAAAAAAATCAAAAAACAATTACCAGAAATATTAGTAAAAATAAATAAATACGCAAATAAATTACAAGAAAATTACTCCCTTGTCAAAAAAACAACAGAAATTTAGCCAGAAAAAAACACACAAATAAATACATAAATAAGACATAAGAATATAGGAGATAAGGAAAACTACATTTGTAGTTATTAAAATAATATGTTTAAAAGGTCAGCTGAGTGGTGCAGATTTCTTGTGTTGAAATGCCTGTGAGAGGAAAACAGAGCAAGTGGGAAGACGTGGTTTTATTTTTCCTCGAATCCCTAAACCAAACACTTTCAAGGTTTGGATGGAAAAAATAAATAAATACATGATTTAAAAAATAATGAAATAATGAAACCGAAGCGCAGACAAGTGGTTTTGCTTCTCTCCCCCAGAGAGTCTTGAGCCGTGTGTTTTTGACGTGATAGCAGGATCCTCGGCGTGGCGTCAGCGTTTTGGCGGCCGGCGGCGGGGACGGAGCCGCGCCGGGAGCCGATCCCGGGTGGCGAGGAGGAGAGGAGAGCGGCGGGCAGCAAACCACATTTTTTTCTACCCTTCTTCAATTGATTTTTTTTTTTATAATATTTTTTTTTTTTTTTTTTTTTTTTTAATTTACTATGACACGATTGTTTTCTTCTGAATCGGCCCAAAGTCACAGCGACGTCTCTTCAGAGCCCGGATGCTCAAACCAGCAGGATTTCCTTCTGACTGAATCCCACAGGAGGAGAACAAAGTTTTCACTGTTTTTTTTTCCTCAAACATTTGTGACTTTACAATCTCAGAATTTTTTTTCCTATTAAATTTGTCAGACTGATTATCGGAAATTTACAACTTTAAGATCAGAATTTCTGCATTTTTTTTTTTCGGCGCAAATTTATGACGTTATAATCTCAAAATTTTTCAGTTTTATCTTCCTCAAAGATTTACCACATTAATCTCAGAGAATATCCGAGTTTTTTTTTTCTTGAAAATTTCTGAATCTATTCTTGGAAATTGAGATTAATTTTCTTGGAATATCATCCCCCCTCCCCCCGGCTGTAGTTAGTAAACTGTCCAGGGAAGCCGTTCCGATGAGAGGACTCCCTGGAAGAAGAGACACTGTGTCTCAGTGGGACCTTCCTGGTAAAACAAAGGATAAATAAAATAAATAAAATAAAAAATTTCAGCGTTAGCAGCTGTTTGAAGCCGAGCGACTGCACATGAAGAATGAACACAGAGAAGATATTAGGTCTGCAGTTTGTTCTGAACTCATGAAGCTGTTCTCGCTGTAAAAGCCTTTGCTCTCCTCCTCGGCGGCTCGTGTTTCTCTCTCAGCGCCGGCGACGGCCCGTCCAGCTTCCTGTCAGCGCTCTGAACGCCTCAGACAGCTAAAAACTGTTCTGCCACTAGAAAACCAGCGGATCCAGGCCCGGCTCAGCTCCATGCAGGTTGAAAAGGGGAAGAAAATGTCCGGTAAATTGTCAGTTCAGCTGAGGAATTATGGATATATTCCAATTTGGAAACTTTCCACGGGAATTAATGGGAATATATAAGAATTAATGGGAACTAACAGGAATTTGGAATAATTTATACAAATGGTATCATATGTAAACATAAATATAAATATTATTTTGTCATAAGCAGACATGCATGAAAATTAATACATATTTAAAAAAGAAAAAAAAACAAACAATAATTTTGCCTCCCTAGTCTCTGGTTTCTGCATTTTTCTGTATTTCCTTGGTGAGCAGGATTCCAGAATGATCTGTGCATGTGATGGAGGAGAAATTCAACTGAATTTGCATTAAATCTTGCATTTTAGTACAGAAAAGAGCTGTTAGAACAATTCACAAAGCTGAATTTAGAGAACATACCAATAGATTATTTGCTAAGTCAGGGTTATTGAAACTTAACGAGATAACAGAACTGCAGACATTATTAGTTATGTTTAAAGCCAAAAATAGAGTATTGCCAGAGAACATGCAAAATCTTTTTGTGTTTACCTCAGAAGATGAAAATCACAGAAGGAGATTTGATTTTAAGCATCAAGCTACTCGGACCACTTTAAAACAAATGTGTGTTTCTGTTGCCGGTGTAAAACTTTGGAACTCTCAACAGAATGACTTAAAGGGTTGTACAGATATTGTGCAGTTTAAAAAAATGTATAAAGACAGACAAATTAGGAAATATGCTTCTGAAATTTAATTGGATGTCCATCTTTATTTGTTTTGAGATTGTACATTTTCACTTAATGGGTTATTTTGCTTTAAGTTGTTGTAATCAAGGGTGCAATCTATGATGAGCAAAGGGTGGGTAACTGGAGATGACGGCCCATCTAGGATTTCTTGTGTTCAAGTAAGGGGCAGACAAAAATAAGATTTATATTTTTCTCTCTGCTCCTTTCTAATCATGAAAAGCATCAATCTGAAATATGTGATGTGAATTTTTTTTTGTACTAATTTCATTACTGTGCATTTTCATGAACGGAATAAATAACAATGAATGAATGAAATGAATGAATGAAATCTGGTTGTTTTAACCAAGGCGATGCTGCAAGATGTTTGCTTTTTCAACTACATTAAAGTTCCCTGTTACAGGCTGACCTGCAATTTTGCAAATTTCCAGTTGATTGAAGCTAATTCCCATTCATTTCCATATATTCACAATAATTCCCAAGGAAAGCTTCCAACTTTGAGAATTTTGCAACCCTAGTCCTGAGGAAGGTTCACACGTGTAAAACTGAAAAGTCTGAGAGTCAAACGCAGCAGGTGTGACAGGTTGATAGTGACAGGAGAGAGAGAGAGAAACAGGAGAGGCAGGGGAGAGAGAGAGGACGACATGCAGCAAACAGCCGGGGGGTCAGATCTGAACCTGGGACGCTGCGGTCAGAAGACACGCCCTCCACCAGGTACCCTGACCCCCCACCAGGTACCCTGACCCCCCACCAGGTACCCTGACCCTCCACCAGGTGAGCTGCCAGGTGAGTGAACCACATGTCTGGTATCTTCACTCGACAAATAAAACCAGTAATCAAAAATCGATAAACTGATCCAGCTCTACTCGCAGCTTTTGTTTTTTCCTCTCCTCTCCTAACTAGCGGGTCAGACTGACAGATGATTGACAGCTCACCAGGACGTCATGGATCAGCGCCTGATAGGTCCAGGTGTGGTGAAGGGGTGTGGCCAAGTCCAGGTTACGATCCGCCAGGACAAACAGGGGCCTCTGGAAACTGCAGGGGGAGGAGAGGGAAAAAAAAAAAAAAGAAAGAAAAAAAGCTCATCACAGGGCCGAGCTGCACGAGATGGAGAACAGGAGAGCAATGCATGATGGGAGGTGTAGTCCCACAGGACCTCCTCAGCTTCCTGTTTACCTGAACTGCCCGGCGGTCATGTTGTCTCCGGTGAACAGGCTGTTCCTGGCGTCTCGCAGGTTCTCACGCAGCTTCTTATCCAGCTTCTGCAACGCACACACACACACACACACACACACACACACACACACACACACACACACAGAGTAAGGCTACGTGGCTGTGAAAGCATCATAACTCCAATCTCGGTCTTCTTCAAGCCACGTTTACTGTGCACCACAAAGTTTATTATATCCAGTTTTAAATTGTATTAACTCCATTAAATTTTACTCATTTGAATAGATTTACTTTTGTATAATTTTATTAGTTTATCTTGATTTTACTCTGTTTGTATAGTGTTTAACCGTTAGTGGCTTCAAGAAAACTTAAGATCACTTCCAGATGATAAAATAATCTTTGACTTAACACATTTTATCTGACATTCATTCATTCTTCATCCTTTAATCCACACGGCTGCTGCATTTTTTCCTTTCTGTGAAATTCAAGTTCCCCTTTTTTCAACCTGTTTAGTTTTTCTTGGTTGTAACTTTATTTTGTAAAAACACACAGGAAGATATGAGGATAAGAGTTAATGTGAACTCACCACAGCGACCATCTCTGCTGCGTTTCCTCGAGGGCAGCGGATGATCGGCACCGCACCTGAACGCAACACAAACACCTTTTAGAGGAGACCGAGTATTGATTCATGATTATTGATTTAAACTAAATACAGTGAGCGCATGGGGAGTTTGACCTGTGTTCACTGGGGATCAATACACCGGCTCCTCGTCAACATTATCAGATTATCAACCAACCAACCGGTAAATGAAAACACACTCAACACACTCAGAAAGCACCTGGAGTCAGAGGCTGCACGTTACCGTCACATGACCTCCACTTCCTGTCCAACAGTGACATCATCATCCTGCACTCGCGGCTGTACATTAAAATCTCAACCAATCAAACCTTCACAAATCTGTAAACATCCTCTCTCAGCCACCCAATATCCCTTCAAAATAAAAGTATGTTTCTCTCCCAGACTGAGATCCTG